>NC_068997.1:46376075-46382964 GCF_001194135.2 Octopus bimaculoides | reverse complement strand
GGGGGGGGGGGTATAGGATGTTTCCTCATTGCATTCAGTCATCATTGTCCTCATAATCATCAACATTATCACTAACATCATTAATATCATCATCTGATTGTTATCAACACCACTTAAGCTACAACCCACCTCCTACTACCACCATCCTTACTATTTGTTAACGACCCTGACGACGACGATGATGATGATGATGATGTTCATCATAACCACCACCTCCACTGCTATTACCACTACCATTGCCATTTAGTACAGTTGTCAACATCTGGCCCACATGCACCACCTCTATCATTTTGCCATCGTCATCGTCATCATCATCGTCATCGTCATCACTATTATTGCCCCTATCATTGTCATTAGCATCTTTATCGACATCCAGAATCTTGTCCTCCTTCTCCACTTACATCTCTACCCAATTTACCATCATCATCACCACCACCACCATCACCATAGTCATCACCACCATGACCACTACCATCACCACCACCACCATCATCATCATTAGTATTATTGGTATTATCACCATTGACAACCTCCAGCTCTCCTCTTCCACCACCACCACCCCTGCCATTTAAACCCCCACCCACGGTCCTAACCATCCCCACATTGCTTCTCTCACAATAGATGTGTATATATATATGTGTGTACTGGATGTCTGTTAACATGGTGTTCATTCTGTGGAGACAGTCCTCATCTCAAGTTTGTCTGGTCACATATCTCAATGACATTTACTATTTGTACTTGTTTGGGTGGCAGAAAGGTTACTATCTCACCCACCCACTCACACACCCCCTCCCCCCTCTCTCTGTTAAATTTAGAGGATATGTTGCCCCATATATCTATACAGAATGCAGTGCTCCAGCATTGCCTTCATCCATCATTGCTAAAACAAACTAAAGAACATATGTGTGCATGTGAAACTGAGTGTGTATGTGTTATATGTATGTATATATATATATATATATATATATATATTAGTGTACATTTATACACATAGGCGTAGGAGTGGCTGTGTGGTAAGTAGCTTGCTTACCAACCACATAGCTCCAGGTTCAGTCCCACTGCGTGGCACCTTGGGCAAGTGTCTTCTACTATAGCCTCGGGCCGACCAAAGCCTTGTTAGTGGTTTGGTAGACGGAAACTGAAAGAAGCCCGTCATATATGTATGTGTATGTATATGTTTGTGTGTCTGTGTTTGTCCCCCCAACATCGCTTGACAACCGATGCTGGTGTTTTTATGTCCCCGTAACTTAGCGGTTCAGCTAAAGAGACTGATAGAATAAGTACTAGGCTTACAAAGAATAAGTCCTGGGGTCGATTAGCTCGACTAAAAGGCGGTGCTCCAGCATGGCCTCAGTCAAATGACTAAAACAAGTAAAAGAGTAAAAGAGTATAAAGGCAAGCACTTCATGTGTGTATATATATATATATATATGTGTGTGTGTGTGTGTAATGTTTTCTTGTCTAATTTCATCTTGTAATGTGTGGTGCAGTCCCAATTGCTCCATGTTGTAAGTCCCATAGCCAGTCAATGGAAGAGTGTTGTGCAGTTATGGGGCCAGTATAACAGTTGGTCATAAAGTTTTATAACTTTCATATTTACAATTGAGTTAATAAACCACACCAGTCATCAAAATTTAGCTCACAGTTTTACATGCTTATGGTTTCTTATTAACAAAAAAGTGTTTTTGATTTTAGTGGTTTTTTAAATATATTATTAGTATTATTCTGTGGTTTAGTATAATGCATTATGTGTTCCCATTTTACAAGATTTTTGAGTATGTGTTCATCTTTTCCGTTGTTGGTATGCTTTAATCCACATAATACACTTTATGTGATCTGTGTATTTTCAACAGGTGTGGCACCATCTGAAGTATTTATTCCATTATATTGCATTGTGTGTCTATATTGTCCTTTAGCTTGCATTATTAGTTTGTTAGAATAACCATTGTTGAATAGTGTTTCTTTTATTCCATAGATTTCTTTTATCTAATGCTTTGTTTCTTAAGAAGAATCTCAATGTCCTTCTAAACAAGGATTCTACCACTGACATTTTGTGGGCAGACTTTTGCTGTCTTTATGTATGTATGTATGTATGTATAGATAGATAGATCAGTTACAGGATTCATTAGAATCTAGGCATATCAACAAGTAGGACACCAGGAATGGCTGGGTATTGAGTTCACAGTGAGGTAAAACAACTCTTAGTTGTGGTACACTGTAACTGGCATTCCCTTGGTTACAATGAGGAAGATTCCAGTTGATCCGATCAGTTGAACAGCCTGCTCATGAAATTAACGTGCACGTGGTTGAGCACTCCACAGACACGTGTACCCTTAACATAGTCCCCAGGGAGATTCAGCATGACACAAAGTGTGACAAGGCTGGCCCCCAGATGTTTATGCCTAGAAATGGAATCAATATGTTACTAGGGGATTTTTTTGTACTGTCATGGATCTGTTTTTATTATCTATTTTGGTTTTCTGTCATTGGCTGTGGCCATGCTGGGGCACCACTTTGAAGGGTTTTAGTCAAAGAAATTGACCCTAGGACATATTTCTTTCTTTTTTCTTCCTTAATTTTTGCCATGATCATCAGAACTGTCATTGTTATTATCATCATCACTATCATCGTCATCGCTATCACCATCATTGTCATCACCATCATCGTCATCATCATCATCATCATCACCATCATTGTCATCGCTATCACCATCATTGTCATCACCATCATCGTCATCACCATCATCATCATCACCATCATCATTGTCATCACCATCACAATCATCATCACTATCACCATCATCATCGTCGTCACTACCATCATCATCACTATCACCATCGTCACCTTCATCGTTATCACCACCACCACCACCACCATCATCATCATCACTTCCTGCACTTACGACACTTCATCAACCCAGAGGAGGTAGAAGCTTTAGTGAAGGAATTCTTCATCTTGAATGACAAGAAATGACAACGGCATGCAATCAAAGAACCGGCAAAAAGGTTGCTCCAGACTGGGCAACACAATGGCCTTTACTTTGAATGCTAGGCTGCTTTTGTTGTAACTTGATGAATAAAGCAAATAAGCTACCAAAATATTACAAAACTTTTGACTCAACACAATAAACATAACTCAAAACATCTTAAAACTGAGATACAACAACTTAGTCTCATTCAATAGCCTCAGAATGCAAAACATTTTACAGATTCTTTTCATATTTTTTGTAGAAAAACATTCACTCATTCACTACATCACTGCTTACAACCAATATCAGAGAACCAACACTTCTACATTCTCCACTAACAACAGACATTTATTAGTTTTGATGTCAACCACACATAAATCAGATAACTGAGATTGCATCACAAAAGCAGCTTTCTTTCAGGAGTGCCAGAAAGCATTTCCCAGTTGAACAACCAATGACAGCTAGTTTATTTTATTCTTTATACTGTACACACCTGTGTACAGTTCACATATTTGGGGCACAGCTGCTGGTAGATCCAGTAACATTCTGTACCACCATAAAACTAGAGATTATTTTATTTACTGGCATTAGGAAGGGCATCCAGTCATAGAAACCATGCCAGTGCTGATGCTAAAGCTTGGTGCATCTGTGAGGTTTTGCTATCCTGGTGTTTGGTGTAATCTTGCAGATTGCAAGATTCTGTCAGACCATCTACCTGAAAGCTAGCTTGGAAAGTAGATGTTAAATGACAATGATGACAACAATGATGATGACGATGGTGGAGGTGATGATTACGATGATAATGATGATAGACAAAACTTCACTCATCAATACCCTTTAACTCTTTATCCTACCACCCCCACCGTGTCCGTCTTCTGTTTAAAACAACCACGAGTACATTAGTCTCTGTACTTATGTGCTTGTTAGTGTACACGACATCTCCACCAACCCCATTCTCTTGTTTACTGCTTTCTGCTGGAAAACGAAATCCAGAGGAATGGCATTCAGGGGAGAAAAAAAGGACTGGATGGTGGTGGGTAGTGGTAAAAGGAGTAAAGAGAGGTGAATAAGGTCGGAGTACCTGATTGGAGATTTCACAAGACCATTCAACTCCAGTGAGCAGAGGCCACTATAATATCTATAGAAAAATAACAGAGAGAAGACAGCATGTTTTGTAGGCCGGAGATTAGTCAATAGATCGTTGTTGGTGAACAATTTCATGCTAGTAATGCCTGACAATGTCAACTGGAACCCTCGTCATCACAACTGAGGAAGTGCCACGAATATATGTGTAAGAGTTTGTGTATGTGCATTCATGTGTGTGTGTGTGTGAATTTGTTTGTTATTGCATTTGTAAATATAACTTTAAAATGTGTTTATACATAAATGTGTGTGTGTGTTTGTGTATATGTAGTTATATATATATATATATATATATATATATATATATATATATATATATATATATATTTATATACTGGACTACCCGTGACCTGTTGGGTCACCAACAGTCTAGGTACACAAAAAAATCACGTATCATGGGAACCTGTGGTCCAATTTACACGAAACTTGTTTTATCCTATTTGTATTCACATTTCAATGCTACTTTACTTTCAGAGTATTTTCCCATTATGCACCGGTTTGGCTGTATTAAATTACAGACAAGCATGCAAGCAAAATTATCTAAGTGTTCACAGTAAAGGATAATAATTCCAGGTTTGACTGCTTAAATTTGTGGAAACAAACCTCAAAAAGACGCATATCTTGAGAATCCATGGGCCAATTTATGCGAAACTTGTTTTATTCCATTCGTATTCATATTTCATTGCTACCTTACTGAGTATTTTCCCATTATGCGCCAGTTTGGCTGTATTAAATTACAAACAAGCACGAACACAGGCAAGTACAGATTTTAAGTAGTATGTAGATATATGTCCTTGTGTATGTGTGTATATATATATATATTCACTTCTTTTCTTTATTTGCAGCGAGTGCAGAAGAAGATGACAACCATGCTTACTGCGCATACTACAACGATGGTCAATCTAGCAACGAAGAAAAGACCAATCATGACACCATAATGCCTGACAATGTCACCATCCGGTGTTCTAAGCCCAATGACTATTGCTTCTCATTCTGGTTTATTTCTTCTGACAATAGCGGTAACATATCTCTCATCAGACAAGGTAGGTGCCTCTCAGTCAATTTAGTGACACACCATCTTTCAGGTGTCTTGCTGTCTCTTGGGTGTCTCACCATCCCTGAGGTGTATTGCCGTCCCTCAGATGTCCCTCGATTGTCACACCATTCCTCAGTTGTCTTACCAACCCTCTGGTGTCTCACCATCCTTTGGGTGTCTCACCAACCCTTAGGTATCCCACCGACCCTCAAGTGTGTCACCATCCTTTTGCTGACCCACTGCTCCTCAGGAATTTCACCATCCTTTGGATGTCTCCCTGTCCCTCGGGTTTCTTACCAACCCTCAGGTGTTTCACCATCCCTCAAGTGTCCTGCTGTTCCTCAGGTGTTTCACCATCCCTCAAGTGTCCTGCTGTTCCTCAGGTGTTTCACTGTCCCTCAAGTATCTCATCAACTCTCAGATGTCTTACCATCCCTCAGGTGTCTTACTGTCTTTCAGGTGTCTCACTGTCCCTCTAGTGTCTCATAAAGACTTCCTAGACCACATCCTAAGCAAATGACCATCCAACAGTTTGGCAACAACATACTCCAATGTCTGACCCACAGATAAAGCTGTCTCCTCTCTCTTTTTCTCTCTTCTATTATAGTGGCCTCCACTCCTCAGGGCTGGCAGGCCATGCACCATCTCCACTCAAGCACTTTGACTCATTCATCTCTCCTCCTCCTATCACACATATCCATCCATATTGTGTATACCCCATCTCTGGTCTCACTCTGATCACTTCAACCAACATTTCCTCTCCAGAAGTTGTCAGCTCTCTGCAATTTTCTCCCTACCCATATTTTTTTCTACAATTTTTTTTTTTTTCTGTTTTTCTTCCCCTGCAACCATTAACTTACGATTGTCCCAGAAGTTCAATCACATTAATGTCATTGATCTCAGACCCCTCCAATACAAAAAAAAGTCACTTAGATACCTTCCACTCACTCTTGTTGCCACCAAGTCATCTGAACCCAACCAATATTTCTGGGAATTTTTTGTACCTCAATGCTCCTGCCAGTATTTTTCTCCCTAAATTCCCAAGACTGAACACCAACTCTCTCAAGAGCCAACAGGGGAGGGGATTTTAGTGGTCACTCAAATTGCTAGAAATAACTGTGAAATCTCCTTTAAATAACAAGTTATCATCTTGGACAAAAAAAAAAAAAAGATAAAGCACTAGGGATAATATGTAGTTAACAACCCTTAGCAAGACAGGCCGGTGCTGCTTGGTTGTCTTTATGTCTTTAATCAAGGGTCTGCTTGACCACAGCATATCTGGGGTTAAATACTAGCCAGATAAAATTTCTGCTTCAAATCCATTCTAAAACCCTGCCATCTCTCTCTCTCTCTTTCTCCCTCCCCCCCAGTTTCTTATCTCCATATCCATCTACCTTTTAATGCATTCATGCCATCATCTGAATAATTCATCAGTTAATTAATTCATTCCTTCCTCCCTCCATCCATACCCTCCACTCACCAGTCAATCTCACCCAGCAAAGAAGCCTCTACATGTTAGGTTCACCTACTAGAAACAGCAGCAGCCACTTCTCTCTCTTTCTCTCTCTCTCTCTCTCTCTCTCTCCAACGGTACTCTGCTCTCTTAACAAAGGACACATTACATCAATAGTCTTTAACCGGGTCCATATGTCCCTTGTGGGGTCCATATAAGATTTTGTTATTAAAATTTATCCCCAATTAATTGGTTATATTTCTACAATATAGGCGCAGGAGTGGCTGTG
>NC_068997.1:46369639-46376038 GCF_001194135.2 Octopus bimaculoides | reverse complement strand
ACCAACCACATGGTTCTGGGTTCAATCCCACTCTGTGGCACCTTGGGCAAGTGTCTTCTACTATAGCCTCAGGCCGACCAAAGCCTTGTGAGTGGATTTGGTAGACGGAAACTGAAAGAAGCCCGTCGTATATATGTATATATATGTATGTGTGTGTGTGTGTGTTTGTCCCCCCAACATCGCTTGACAATCGATGCTGGTGTGTTTACGTCCCCGTAACTTAGCAGTTCGGCAAAAGAGACCAATAGAATAAGTACTAGGCATCCAAAGAATAAGTCCTGGGGTCGATTTGCTCGACTAAAGGCGGTGCTCCAGCATGGCCACAGTCAAATGACTGAAACAAGTAAAAGAGTAAAAAGAGTAAGAGTACTGGGGTGAAATTCATTCGACAAAAAGTTCTTCAAGGCATTGCCCCAGCATGGTTGCAGTCTAATGATTGAAACTACTAAAAGGCAGAAGATAAAAGACCAAAGATAGATACAGACATCTGTCGGTGCCGGTGTAGTATGTAATCTACATGCCATTGTGTTCTACATTCAAAATTTTGTTGTAAATTTGCAATTATAATTAGAGGAGTGAGTTAAACATTTAAAAGAATAAAAGAAAAATTTTTATTGATTTTTATTTCATACTAGAAACATGAATACTGTGACTGTTTGTAAACAGCACGGATATCATTTAAAAATGCAATGAAGAGAGTTTGCTCATTTGATCTTAAAATCTTCCGACAAATGGAATCTAAATGAGATTGAAATGTTTGCAATGGAACACCTCTCATTTTTTTTTTTTTTTTTTGAGAAGATGAATTTTAACTTCTAGCCAGAACTGCTCAATGTTCTATGTATGTGTTCCATCTTGATAATTAACATAGCTTTGCTGGTGGTTGGCATCCCCTCTTTGTGCAGCAAAAAACAGGACAGGCTTCACCTCTTATTTTTCTTTGTTTTTCTGCCATTTCTTCTCCACATTTGCTGCACGGATCAATATCTCCATGTTCATCAAGGAGTTCATAGCATCGAAGAAATTCTATTGCATCTTCTTCATCTTGAATAACCTGTGTGTAAAATTCTTTTGCTTTCATCACGGGAGCAAATCCTTTTGCTCTCCTCCTCCACCACTCTGTTTCTGTCGACCTAATTCACTCACAAGGCATTGGTTGGCCCTGATCTATAGTAGAAGGGACTTGACCAAGATGTTGTACTGTGGGATTGAACTTGAAACCATGTGGTTGCAAAGTGAGCTCCTTAAACACTTAGCCATGTCTAAGAATATAATTATTATCTTGCATTTTAATTTTGTGTTTTTCACAAATTAAGACAGTGTTTCATATTTGAGAATCCCCTCAGTCTAAACCCTCACTACAACCATGCAATTTAATGCATGCAGATTTCCATATATCAGTCCACATATGAATCATCATTTTCTTCTTCATTATCATCATCATCATCATCATCATATGTCTGTTTTCTATGCTGGCATGGGTTGGACAGATTGACAGGAGTTGATGAGGCCATGGGCCATACCAGGTTCCATAATCTGTTTTGGCTCCATTTCTACAGCTGGATAACACCAACCACTTTACAGAATGTATTGAGTTCTTTTTACATGGCACCAGCACCAGTGCTTTTTATGTGGCCCTGTGGCTTTAGGATATCAATTCTGTTGTAGAGAGCTGGTCTACTTGAGTACAGCAATGTGCCACATATCTCAGTCCTTTGTCATCTCCTTTATGAGACTCAGTGTTTTGAGATCAGCCTTCAGTATTTCGTCCCATGTCTTCCAGAGTTTCCCTCTTCCACAACATCCCTCCACTTTAAGTGATCAGCACATCTTTATGCAACTGTCCTCATCCATCTGCTTCACATGAATAAACCGGTGCAGTCTTCTCTCTTGCACAATCCATCCGACAATCTATTTGTCAATCCATGCAGACACCCATAGAGATATCTAGTTATTAATTCATACAGCCATTCCACCAATCAAACATCCACATATATATCTATGCAAATTATCTGCTGCCTGTTGATCCATACAGCCATCCATCTGATCCATGCAGAATTCTGCCTTTCGATCCAGATATTAATCCATACAGATGATCTTTTATCAAACCATACATCCGTTTCTCTCTCCATCTATGCAGCCATCAGTCTGCCAAGTCAGTGAGGGGAGTCTCTACACAGGCTTTTGACCTGCTAGAAATAACAGCCAAATTTCCTCCTCAAAACACACCCTGTCATCTTTCAAAGAAGAAAGAATACATTGAATAATGTAGTGTAAACTATGCATTATCCGAAAGTAGACAAGCTGGTTGTGATTGATTATTAAGTGTTCACTCAATCAGGGCTGACCAAACAGTAATCATTATCATCACCAACAATAATGCACACAATGGTAAATAGACTATGTTTACACCTGATTAAATATGTAGCATGTCTGCATTGGATATCATCCTCTGCCTCAGAGTCTCTGTGAAAGATTACAGCTGACAATGAGCTCAGACCATTGTTAACATCAGACTAACCTCTTAAGCTTTGTCTTGATGATGTGTTTACCTTGTAGGATGAAGAGAGATGTAACAGTCAATATACGGCCTCTTAACCCTTCAGCATTCAGATTATTGTCAATTGTAATCTTTTTATTTAATCTTTTACTTCTTTCAGTCATTAGATTGTGGCCATGCTGGAGCACCACCTTGAATTCTTAGTCGAATGACTCAACCCAAGTGCTTATTTTTTAAGCCTATAAATTATCCTGTCAGTCTCTTTTGCTGAACAGCTAAGTTACGTGTATGCAAACACACCAACACCAGTTGGCACAAGTCCAGGCAAGGTTGTTTATGGAAGAGCAGCAGTTACCCATGCATCCCAGCCTCCCTGCTTCACGCCACCAATGTTATCCAAGGGAAAGGCAAAGGGGCCGATACAGCTTGGCACCAGTGATGTCACAACTCATTTCTACAGCTGAGTGAACTGCAACAATGTGAAATAAAGTGTCTTGCTCAAGAACACAACACACAGCCCGGTCCGGGAATCGAACTCACAACCTCGCAATCGTAAGCTCGATGCTCTCACCACTGAGCCATGCACCTTCCTGTACATGTATGGATGTAGATTAAACATGTAGGTATGAAGGCTTAGTGGTTAGGGTATTCAGTTCACAATTGTAAGGTTGTGAGTTCAATTCTCCCCGCATTGTGTCCTTGAGCAAGACACTTAATTTCTTGTTGCTCCAGTCCACTCAGCTGGCAAAAAATGGACAGTGCCTGTATTTCAAAGGGCCAGTGTTTTCACATTCTGTTTCATGCTGAATATCCCTCAGCACTGCATTAAGGGTAAAAATGTTTATGGAGTACTCAGCCACAAGTAGGCTGTTCCGTTGATCAGATCGTCGTAACCAACTGAGTGTCTGGTGTGTGTTGGTAGATGTGCATATCTGTTGTGTGTGTGTATGTCGGTGTGTGCCAGTAGATGCTTGCCTCTGTGTGTGTGTATGTGTGCATGTGCACACACAAATATGTGCATGTTGATATCTCTGTTGATGTGTATATATCTCTTAATGTTTGTATGTAGGTATGTATTTGTAGGTGCTTGTATGTGTGTGTGTGTGTGTTTCTAGAGGTATGTGAGTCACGTGGCAGCCATCCTATACCAGATGACAACCACCTGACTACTGACACTGCCCAAGGTCACATGCCAAATGACTAAAAGACCTGCCAGGTTATCTCTCTCTCTCTCTCTTTTTTCCTATACATTCTCTCTCCCCATCACTCTCTTCACATTCATACAGACACAAGCTCACCCCTGAATAGTGCAACATCAGCAAACATGTTCACACATACATAAATAGCAAATCTCTAAACACACAAAATATACATTTTTTCATAGATGTGTCATGTTTACTTCCCAAACACATGGTTTCAGGTTCAATCCTACTGCACTGCACATTAAGCAAGTGTTTTCTACTATAGTCCCAGGCTGATCAAAGTCTTGTCAGTCAATTTTAATAGACAGAAACTGAAAGAAGCCCACCTTGTGTGTGCGTATGTGTATCTCACTGTGTTGACATTGTTGATATTGTGTGATTGTTGTAAATAAATCTTTTATTTTTTTATCTTTTACTTGTTTCGGTCATTAGACTGCGGCCATGCTGGGGTACCGCCTTGAAGAATTTTTAGTTGAATGAATTGACTCTGGTGTTTTTTCATTTTTTCTTTTAAGCCTGGTTCATGCTCTATCATTCTGTTTTGCTGAACTGCTAAGTCACAGGGACATAAATACACCAACACTGGCTGTCAAGCATTGGTGGGTGAACAAACAAACACAAAGATACACACACACACATAGACGTGTGTGTGTGTGTGTATATGTATATATATTTATGACAGGTTTTTATGACAGAAAGGTCATTTAAATTTGAAACTGCATTGTTAATTATTTGCATGCAATTGCAATGAACTTACACGATTTAAAACTTTTTAGTTTTTTAGCTAAACTTTTTAAATAACATGTTTGACCGTCGTTATTTTTATTTTTATTTTTTATCTTACTCTTCTTATGCTTTACTACAAAATGTCCTTAGAGCAAAATATCCGTATGGTGAATTGTCCCATGGCCAATTGGCCTACGGTAGAATGCTTTATGGTGAATTGTCCTAGATCCCATACTGGGGCCTCATCAAAGTCAGCTGCATCACTCAACCAATTCCAGCGAAAGAAGTAGCCATTCTGTTCATATACACACCGCACAGTTAAACTTATTTACATTTCTATTCAATATTCAGTTATACTCAGTCTGTTTAATATCCTCCATTCCCCTGTTATTTCAAGGTATGATACAATATATATGTAAACCTACATGCAGGCATACAAACTTCAGGCTAGTGTCTTCTGCCATAACTTTGTGAGTGAAATTTTGTGTAAATGGAAGCTGTAGAGATGCATGTATGTGTGTTTATATTAGTAAGTGAAATCATAATGGCACCTGTGCCCAGCGTCGCCTTCCTGGCACGTGTAAAGACATTCGAGCGAGATCGTTGCCAGTGCCGCTGGACTGGCTCCTGTGCAGGTGGCACGTAAAATACACCATTTTGAACGTGGTCGTTGCCAGTACCTCCTGACTGGCCTTCGTGCCGGTTGACACGTAAAAGCACCCACTACACTCTCTGAGTGGTTGGCGTTAGGAAGGGTATCCAGCCGTAGAAACTCTGCCAAATCAGATTGGAGCCTCGTGTAGCCATCTGGTTCGCCAGTCCTCAGTCAAATCGTCCAACCCATGCCAGCATGGAAAGCGGACGTTAAACGATGATGATGATGATTAGTATTCACCTATTTTTCTGAAGATTTTTACAAATATGATGAACAGTCTTAATCAATTTTTGATCAATATTGGGGCCTCATCAAAGGAAGCTGCATCACTGAATCAATCCCAGAGAAACAAGCAGCCGTTCTGTTCTTATATACATTGTGCAGTTAAACTTATTTACATTTCTACTCAATATACAATTATAGAAATGGTTTGTTAGTGTTTCCATGAAACACAAAGATTACGTAACATATCTCAGCTAACTGATCTCTCTCATTTAGCATCTCCAGAACATTGGTATCTCTAGGAATTCAAACATTCTGAAAGTACCATAGCAGTTAATTGCCTTTGATGTGCATGCCATGGGAATTGAGAAACATAGAGATAGACACACTGCTAATTATATTAGTATATGTATATAGTGTGTGATATCAAGACAAGGAGACACAAAGACTCACGCATACAGATACACTTCTGTGCACATATATGCACACCTACATACACCCATGCATCCACACACACACTTTATCTTTTCCTTGTTTGATATCCTTTGTGTACATATCCCAAAACGTTTTCTATCACTATTGATCGGTTTCAAAAAGAAAAATTCTACATTGTCTTGTACCCCCTGTGTTCGGCCCTGCATAGCTTAATAAAGAAATCTATCTTTTCCTTGAGCCATTAGACTGTGGCTATGGTAGGGCACTGCTTTGAAAGATTTAGTCAAAGTCAAACCCAGTCCTTATTTTGTTTTAAAGTCTGGTACTTATTCTATCAATCTCTTTTGCTGAACTGCTAAGTTATGGGGACATAAACAAATAAACAAACCAACAGCAGTTGTCAAGCAATGACAGAGCAGTTGGGGTATATTTCTTTTGGATCCACTTCAGAAATTCCACTGTGTTAGTTGAGATAATAATCGGTTAAGGAAACAGAAGATAGATTTGGTACAACTCCTTATTTTGTACGACATCCATCCCACCCATAAGAGATAGTCACATGATGGGTTGAAAGAATCCTTGTACAAAATAAAGTTATACCAAATCCATCTTCTGTTTCCTTAATTATTATATATATATATATATATATATATATATAT
>NC_068997.1:46367801-46369550 GCF_001194135.2 Octopus bimaculoides | reverse complement strand
ATATATACATACATACATACTCACACACATTCATACATACATGTGTGGGTGTGTGAGCATGCGATGGGCTTCTTTCAGTTTCTAGCTACAAAATCCATTCACAAGACTTTGGTTGACCCAAGACTATAGTAGAAAGCTGCCACACAGTGGGACTGAAATCAAGACCTCATCGTTGGGAAGCAAACCTCTTACTCATACAGCTATGCATGCATGAAATTCACAGCCCTTGAGTCACTTTGTAAGTTCTACTAATTAAAAATAATCATTATATATATATATATGTGTGTGTGTGTGTGATTTATGAATTTATATTTTTGTAGATCTATGTACATATATATATACATATATATATATATATATATACAAATAGGCAAAAATATTGTTAGGTGGGTATAGATGAAGGGCTGTATATATTGCTGGATGGTTGTATCTGTAAATAGATGCATGTGTGGTGGAGGTGTGTATACAGTCATAATAAAGAGTGGAATGTGCGCATGCATGGACAGTGAGTTTAAGTGGGTGCTTTAAGTGCATTTTTTACGACCTGCTAAAGCAACGAGGTATTTCCAATGTAGTAGCAGCCATCAATTATTATATCCCTCACATATCCACATACATATCACAGTAAAACAAAAGATATGTATGTGTGTGTGTATATATACTCTTTTACTCTTTTACTTGTTTCAGTCATTTGACTGCGGCCATGCTGGAGCACCGCCGTTTTTAGTCGAGCAAATCGACCCCAGGACTTATTCTTTGGAAGCCTAGTACTTATTCTATCGATCTCTTTGCCGAACCGCTAAGTTACGGGGACGTAAGCACACCAGCATCGGTTGTCAAGCGATGTTGGGGGGACAAACACAGACACATACACACACACGTACATATATACGACGGGCTTCTTTCAGTTTCCGCCTACCAAATCCACTCACAGGGCTTTGGTCGGCCCAAGGTTATAGTAGAAGACACTTGCCCAAGGTGCCACGCAGTGGGACTGAACCCCGAACCATGTGGTTGGTAAGCAAGCTACTTACCACACAGCCACTCCTGCGGCATGCAAGTATGTGTAGTTGTATGTATGTATATTGGTATTTATGTATGCCTGTGTGTATGTAAGTATGTATGTATGCTTATATGCATACAGGCATGTATGTATGTATGTGAATGTTCTTTAGCCCCAAGTCCATTGTTTATCAAACAGAATCCATGATCAGAATATTATCGTCATGACCATCCCTTATTAATATTGGACAATATATCTAGGATTACATTATCTGCTGTGTCCTCCCCCACCACACACACACACACACACACACACACATGCTTTATACTTTTATGGCAAGACATGGTTTGATGGAAATTTGGCTACTGTTTCTAGCAGATCTTATGATCACGTTGAGCCTCTTTCATGACACTCGTGTGTGTGTGCGTGTGTGTGTGTGTGTGTGTGTGTGTGTGGTGCAATAACAGTTTATGTGTAGAAGTGAATGTGATGAGAGAAAGAGAGGGATCAGAGTTGAAGTCAGATCAAGTAAACAGCTCTAACGGCGGGGGGGTCTATAATGGGCCATAATCACAACAGCGGCAGCGACGGTTGTAGCGTTGAAGGTAGTGGTTATGTCACAGACCATTCGGTGCAAAACTATTGATATTCACTTTTTTGTTTTGTTTTGTTTTTTTTTTTCTTTTGCTGCCCATGTATTCATCACAACTGCCTCCATCATTCAGTTGTTTGACACCCCCCCCCCC
>NC_068997.1:46364151-46366651 GCF_001194135.2 Octopus bimaculoides | reverse complement strand
CTAGCATGGCCACAATCCAATGACAAAAACAAAAAAATAAAATTTTATTTGTAAATCGTCATTGCTGTATATCACTGAATGTAACCGTCAATAGAAGCAAATTAAAACAAGAGCACTCAGAGAGCGCAAACCTCCACCAGGGTAACGCCAACATTCTTTCAATGATTAGACAGAGAGGATTTTTAAAATGAGAATATCTGAAATAAACTCGACCGGTCTCACAAACAACAATACTAAAAATGAACCTGACTGCTCTCAAAAATTAAGTAAAAAGAACTGGAAAAATAATCCAGAATCTTTGTCCGGAAGCAAATCGAATAGCAAACATGTTCATGGCAACATCCAATACCTTACAGGAGAGCAAACCATTTTGCGTGTAGGGGGCTCATTTACCTGTACCCATTTCTACTGCACCAAACATGCAATGCTCTTCATGTCACTCTCCTCGGTGATATTTCCGATGCACATATATGGACTCGTCTATTTCCATCGTAATGGGATATCGTGTGCCCCAACCCCGACTTTGTTTCCTCATAAGTATCTGAAAAATAGTCGGTCAGGGAGAAGGGTTAATGAATTTTTCTACAAGTACTTTTCAGATGCTTTGCTTTGCGATAAAATCAGAACTTAATGTGCCAAATACAAAAAGAAAAAAAAGAAAGATTAATGGGTGCATGCAGACATACATACTGACTCACATCACACATGTATATCTACAAAATGAAACTTGAAATTTAAAAAACAAAGTTGTGATGTGTGTCAGTACATATGCATGCGCACACACACTAATATATATTTTTGTTTTTCACATTAAATTCTAATATATTCGTAATCTACATCATCTGGAAAATATTTGTAGACAATTTCATAAAGAAAATACCCATTTCTCTGAGAGTTATTGGAGAACAAAGTGAAAGGAAGGCACACTTGCGTGGCAATATCTGGTCGATGATCATGATAAGGTAGCAGCTTTAAAAACATGGAAAGGTAACTAAAACAACAATGTCGTATTTATCGGGTATGTAAGTAATGGCTTTTGATTTAGGCATACGACCAGCAATTTTGAAGGGAAAGTTAGTTCACATTACACCGTAAGAAACATAGAACTGGTTTCCTGGGTGTACATATTCCTCCCTGGACAGGGCAACAGTCCATTGCAAGATTATGCATTTCTGAGTGGACTGGAGCAACATGGAATGGAGTCTTTTGCTCAAGAATGCAACACATCTCCCAGTCCAGGAATCGAAACTGCAATCTTATGATCGTAAGTGGTGAGAAGTGGTATATATATATGTGGTATATATATACCACTTACTTATGTGGTGAGAAGCTTGCATACCAACCACATGGTTCTATGTATGCATATATATATCATCATCGTTTAATGTCCGCTTTTCATGCTAGCATGGGTTGGACAATTTGACTGAGGACTGGTGATCCAGAAGGCTGCACCAGGCTCCAATCTGATCTGGCAGAGTTTCTACAGCTGGATGTCCTTCCTAATGCCAACCACTCCAAGAGTGTAGTGGGTGCTTTTATGTGCCACCAGCACGAGGGCCAGTCACATGGTACTGGCAATGGCCATGCTCAAAAAGGTGTTTTTTACATGCCACCTGCACAGGAGCCAGTCCAGCAGCACTGGCAATGACCTCGCTCGAATGATTTTCTAACATGTTACCAGCACAAGTGCTAGAAGGCAACGCTGGTAACGATTATGTTCTAATGATGCTATTTACGGGCCACTTGCACGGAAGCCAGACAGCTGCTCTTGCAATGAACACGCTCGACAGTGGTGTTAGTGCTCCACTGGCACAGGTGTCAGTCATCAAGTATGGTTCAATTACGATTTCAATTTAACTTGCCCCAACAGGTCTTCGCAAGCAGAGTTTAGTGTCCAATGAAGGAGAGGTTGGCATGGGTGCCAGTCGTCGGATCCGGTTCAATTTCGATTTCAGATTTCAAATCATCATCATCAGCATTGTTGTCGTTTAACATCCATTTTCCATATTGGCATGGGTTGGACAGTTTGACTGAGAACTTGCAGGCCAGGAGGCTACACTAGGCTCCAATCTGATTTGGCAAGGTTTCTACAGTTGGACGCCCTTCCTAACGCCAGCCAACCACTCTGAGAGTGTAGTAGGTGCTTTTTTATGTGCCACCGGCACAGGTGCCAGTCAGGCAGCACTGGCATCGGTCATAGTCGAATCGTGTCTATTATGTGCCACCGGCACTGGTGCCAGTCAGATGGCACTGTCATCAGCCACGACTCTACATTCAGCTATATTAACTCCTGCTACATTAAGCTACATTAACTGCTGCGCCTCGATCTTCCATCAGATCTTTCGCTGTTTGTTTACTTTCTCCGTGTCTAACCACTTTTCCTTTTCTTTTTTTCTCTAACAAAAATAATCCGCCACCAATTCCTCCACTGCTGCCACCAGCACCACCACCACAACAACAACAACAACAACAACATTGCTGACGTCTACCCCCCCCCCCC
>NC_068997.1:46361154-46364141 GCF_001194135.2 Octopus bimaculoides | reverse complement strand
TATCACCACCGCCATATGTCTGCAGCCGCCACTACTAAAAATTATATCATTGTTGCCACGGTTAGACTATTAGCTGCCGCACAGATCAGTCCTCCTCCTCCTCGTCCCCACCATCTTTTCTGTGTTACATATTCAACCATTGCTGCCATCTCACACCACCTCAGTCAGCCTTCCTCCCACTTGCACCACAACCACCATCTCTACTAAGGACTGCCTCTTCCTTGTACCACCACCACTACCACCACTATTATTGCCCTTCTTCCTCCTCCTCTTCCTAACGCCACAACCACCATCATATCCCTCCCTGCATTCTACCATTACCATTGCCGTCTCTATATAATCTATCCACCACCCCACTAAGCCTTTCCTCCTCCTCCACTCTCACCATCTCTAGATCATCCTCACCACCACCACCGCCACAGTCTCTCTTTCTCTCTCTCTCTCTCTCCCTCTCTCCAAACAGCAGACACTCACCCTGCTCTCTCCACCCACCCACCCTTCTAGCTTCCCCCCACCCTCCACTCTTAATTCTATCATCATCTCCACCATCTTCTTCTCTTCTTTACTTATAACTACCACCACCATTACTACTTTCACCACCACCCCTTCCTATCATCAGCACCATCACCATCACCCACATCATCTCCACTGTGATTCTAGTCACTGGTGCTGCCCCTTGCTGGCGCCTGGTCGTCTGAGATAAGAACATTGTATACAATGGCTTGCATGTGTTGCAAACTTGCTATGGCACTGACCTTCTGCTGTTGATTTGGTAGTAGTTACTGCAGCTGTTTTGTTGTTGATCCCCAGGTCGCCCCCCCCCAACACACACCTCCATCCTATGATCAGAGGCTTTCCATTGAAGATAATCTCATCTTTTTGTGTAATCCCTCTAAACTACTTCATTATGCTCTTCCCCCATTTTTTTTTAAAAAACAGTAGTGTGGTTTGTGTAGATTTGGCTGCTATTTCTAGCAACTCGAGCAGCCACATAGAAGTCTCTCTCATCCTTACTGTTAAGGTTGTCATTGCTTACCCTGGGTCACTTTAATCATGCGCACTTTTGATGACAACGCATTCCACCTGTGACCATCCCATCTCTGTCATCATGTTTTTGTTTCTTTATTGGAGAAGGTGCACAAACAGTGCATCTAAAATTAACAGCTAATGTCTTTTATTTAGACCATAAGATGCGATTTGAAAGAGAATTGGCTTCTATTTTTAATGGGTCAGGCAACCAACATAGAGCTTTCCTCATTGACTCCGGTGGCGGCAGCGGCAGTGACAGGGGTGGTGGTGTCGTCGGCTATTGATGTTGTTATAACCCAAAAGCTCTGTTCTGTCTGTTGCATAATCCCAAGTCTGATCAAGCATGCATATGATCAAAAGCTGATTACACAACCGCAGAGACAGTAAAGTGTACTATTGGAGATTTGGCTGTTATTTCTAGCACAGGGGTTTTCAAACTTTTTGACTTGCGGACCCCTTTATATTTCAGGCTTTACCTTTGGGACCTCCTTATAAACGCTTATGAAATTTATACATAAATATTTGCTTAAAATAACATATATTTTTTACATTTATTTATTTAACAGTATTTAACAAATAGGTTTATTGTCAATTAAAAGATTTCGATTAAAAAACATATATAAAATCAAATTGCCCATAAAATGTATTTGCTGTCCACGGACCCCCTGTCTTGTCCTTGCAGACCACAGTTTGAAAACCCCTGTTCAAGCAGGTCAAACGACCATGCAGAGGCACCTTTGGTAGTTCAGTTGATTCAATACAGTGGCTAGTGCAATGTTGATTGATGATGGTGTGGTGTGTTTGTTGGTAGTGTGATAGTTATAACGTTGACGTTGTTGTGTTGCACATTTCACATATTTGTTGTCTTGCGGTTCAACCTGATGTAACACAGCTACATGTTCAATGTGGGAGCTTGGTTATGGAAATTGAATTACCACATTCACTTATGTATAAGACACACCCCTAATTTAGTGGTAAATCTTGATACAAATTTTCTTTTTTTCCTTTCATAGTTTTAGCTTAGCCCCCTGTATAAATTACACCCCAGCTTTTACACTTAAAATCAAGTATAAAATAGGCATGGTAAGAAGCTTGCTTCCCTACAAAATGGTTCCAGGTTCAGTCCCCCTGCATGGCATCTTGGGCAAATGTCTTCTGTTATACCCTCAGGCCAAACAAAGCCTTATGGGTGGATTTGGTAGATGGAAACTGTATGTATGTATGTATGTATGCATGCATGCATGCATGCATGTATATATATATATATATATATATATATATATACATACACACACAAGAGATTCTGAAAAGTTCCTGGCTTTCAAGATGTCATGAAAGGCCTGGTTGGAGGCTAAATCTTCCAAGTTGAAGAATCAGATGATCTTTACATCTGTATGTTCAAGTGGTTGGAAAGCATATATATATATATATATATATATATATATATATGCGTGTGTGTGTATATATGTATATACATATATATATAGAGAGAGAGAGAGACAGATAGATATTTATATATATATAATGCAGTGTAATAGTTATATTTACAGTTTGATTCTTTCTCTCTTTTTTTCAGATTGTTGGAGTTACACTGAATCTGAGAAGTGCAAAGATGAATGTGTCGCTCACTTAAACCATGCCAATGTTGACAAAAGGAATGACACTCCCATGTACTGCTGTTGCTCCGGTTATAGGTGCAATGCCAATTTCACACACGAAAACAAATCTATAAGCATTCCTCCCCTTTCACCAAATACAGGTAAGTACTGATTGGCAATGAGAGCAGAGTGGCTGGGAGATCCTTGAGCGGAGAGATAGATGATTGGTGGTGGTGGAGGTAGGGGTGAGAATGGGGCGTTGTGTGTCTGGGGTTGGTCATAGGTCCACCCACCCCCGACCCCCACCCGCTGTGTGGTTGTGATGGCGATTATGTTTCAGGTTGGATGCAGGTCTGTGGG
>NC_068997.1:46342716-46361087 GCF_001194135.2 Octopus bimaculoides | reverse complement strand
GGGTGCTAGTGTGACTGGTGATGGAATGGATGATTGTGGCACTTGTAGCTGTGTATCAGTTGGGACTACGGAGTGGTGGGTGGTGTGATTGGTAAGGGAGAGGGGATTTAGTCAGGTGGTTATGATGGATGTGGTAGTGTGTGTGTATGTATATATATATATATGTGTGTGTGTGTGTGTGTGTACCTATATATGAGTGTATGGGATTTATAAAGTGTTAAACACTTCCAGTATGCAAATTAAGGATTCCTTCATAGAATAACTTCTGCATTTGTTGAGTATAGAAACAGTTTGGGTGCTTGTTTCTCTGGAGACTGTCAGAATGATGTAGAAGCCTCTGATGAGAACCCAATAAGGGTCAAAAATCAATTAAGGTTGTTCATCATTTTCTCAGTCTACGGAGAAATGGCTAAAATTTGCCGTGTTTATAATTATACCATATGTTATATATATATATATATACCTAGATAAATGTATGTGTGTATACCTACATATATATATATATTAGTGTGTGTGTGTATATATATATATATATATATATAAAACTATACAAGCACACACACAGCAAGATCTTTTGCTGTGTGTGGTTTACTTATCTCCCTGCAACTTAATTATGTCTCTCTCTCTTCTTTACTCTACAGTTCCTCCTGACATAGACAAGTTCAGTGAAAACACCATCCTCATCATTATAATATGCTTGTTCGGGGCCGGCAGCTTTATATTTATCCTCAGCTTCTGCATATACTGTGTCTACCGGAAACGGCAGCATCCACTGCCAGAAATCATGGAAGAGGCACCAAGTGCACCACCTGGCATCGACATTAGTAATGTGAAGATGCTGGACGTGATCGCAAAGGGAAAATACGGAGAGGTATGGTCCGGCAAGCTAAATGGTCTGCCTGTAGCTGTGAAGGTTTTCCACCATAACCACCGCCAGTTCTACAACAACGAGAAATATATCTATGCTTTGCCGTTCATGGAATTTGACAACCTACTCAAGTTCTATGGTGCAGATGAGCTGGTTAACAGTGAAGGGCTGCACCAATATTGCATTGTGCTTTCTTACGTGCCAAATGGTACACTAATGAATTACTTACGGGAGCACGCTGTCGACTGGTCAGAAATGTGTCGCATCATACTCTCCCTCACTCGGGGCTTGGCCCATCTGCATCTGGACATCACCAAGGGAGGTATGTACATTACAGTATGCTTTATTGCATCAGGAAATGCAATTGCACACAATCTGTTGCAACACAAGTCATTGATGTAGTTTGTTCTTGTATTGTTGTTGTTGTTTTTTGTTTATTGTATTTGTGTATGTGTTTTTTTTTGCTCGCTTAGCAAATATGCTCATCATTGTCAAAATCATCATCATCATTATCAACATCAATATCCCAGAGTAGTTATATAATTATCGCCACCCACTTTTAATTAAACCTGTTCACTACCATCACCATATATGTTTTCAAATTTCAGCACAAGGCCAGCAAGTTCAGGAGAGGGGGCACATGCACGCACACACACACACACACACACACACACACACTATGATGAGTATAAAGGGATATATTATCCAGGTGGGTACCATAAGAGTTCTCAAGTATACTCCAGATTCCGGCTAACCGCATCAAGAATCGCTTAGGATCAGCAATCCCATTGTAATTCTTCTGATGGGTATATCCGGGTTCACTTTATTGGATTATGAAGTGTAAATCCAAAGCAATTACAAAGAATATGGAGACTGGTACATCTTCGAATTTTTCTTTTAATTTTAACAGTCAACTATCCAGCATAATTAGTTAAAATGATCAACATGTGTTTCTGCTGCATACAGAATGTGCAGTTGCAAATGCAACCTGCAATATTTTTGCTCTGCACTTTTATTCAGGGTCTTTCCAAAAGTATGAAACACACATACGAGGTCAGAGGAGCTGTATATGTCTGTGTGTCCTGTCTGTTTTTGTCCCCTCCCCACCACAATCACTGCTTGACAACTGGTGTTGGTGTGTTTACATCCCTGTAACTTAGTGGTTCAGCAAGAGAGAGTGATGGAATAAGTACTAGGCTTGGGGTCGATTTGTTCGACTAACACTCCTCAAGGCGGTGCTCCAGCATGGCCACAGTCAAATGACTGAAACAAGTAAAAGAATAAAAGGCTATATATAAGCAAAACACTAAACTTCCCCTGCCCTCTAACTACCTGACAGCTCAAAGAGTACAGAGAAGAGGAGAAAGGCTGGGGATCCCTAAACTAGTCAGGTATATCAAAGTGTAATTCCGGGTGGTATGTGTGCTGTGATAACATAGCACAGTTCTCTGACCCCCAGCCCCTGTTGCACCATTCAACCAATGCCAACTTGGAAAATGAACATTAAATGATGACGATGATGATGATGAATGAATCAGTTTGATTAACTAATCTCATTGATAAGCATTGTCAACTCAATCATTGCTGGTTTACATTTCAGATAAGGTGAAACCTGCCATTGCTCACCGAGACTTCAATTCAAGGAATGTCCTCATTCGACCCAACTTGAGTTGTGTCGTGGCAGACTTGGGATTCTGCATGGCAACCATGGGTTCCAAATTGATTCGGAATGGCTATTCTGAGAGTGCTGAGCAGTCTTCGCTCACTGATGTAAGTATTCTAGATCCGACAACTGAATTACTGCCATGCTTGTGTATACCTGAGTTAGTGTGTGTGTGTGAGTATGTGAGAATCAGTGTATGTGTGCGTGTGAGTTTGTGTGTGTGTGTGCATGTACAAGTTGGTGTGTGCATATATATATATGTGTGCATGTGTATATGTGTGTAATGTATATGTGTGAGTCAGTGTATACATGTGTTAGTCTTTTTTCTTGTACTGCTGAATTACTGCCATGCTTGTGTATGCCTGAGTCAGGGCTTGTATGTGTGTGTGAGTATGTGAGAATCTCTGTGTGTGAGAGTTTGTGTGTGTATATGTGAGTCAGTATGTGAGTGTGGGTGTGGGTGTGGGTGTGTGTGTACAAGTTGGTGTGTGCATGTATATATGTGTGCATGTGTATATGTGGGTGCATGTGTATGTGTGTGTAATGTATATGTGTGAGTCAGTGTACATATGTGTTAGTCGTTTTTCTTGTACAGTTTCATCACACAAAGTCAGACATATTACATACATATGTTGTGGTTGTGGTTGTTGTTGTGGTTGTTGTTGTTATATGGTTTATTCTGCTTCAACACTCAGCTTCACAATTTCCTTTCCCAATGTTTTCATTCGTTATTGTATCTAATCCATTTGTTTTGTTTCATTGGCAGGTTGGGACTGTACGTTATATGGCCCCTGAGCTGCTGGACGGTGCTGTCAACTTACGTGACTGCGAGGCTTCTCTTAAACAGATAGACGTCTATTCTTTGGGGCTGGTTCTCTGGGAAATTGCATCTCGCTGTTCTGATCTTTGGCAAGGTAACCAGAGCACAGGTTTTATTTGTGCATGTATATGATGCTCTGTGTGTATGTGTGTGTGTGTGTGTGTGTGTGTGTGTGTGTGTGTGTGTGCACATCTCTTCACTGTCGGATTATGTGTGAGTGAATGTGTGTGTTTGTAATCTTGTGTGTTTATTAATTGTCTGTGTTACTTTTTGTATGTGTGAGTGAGTACATGTTATTTTTTGTATGTGTGTGGCTGTGACTGTGTGTTATTGTATTTGTATGTATGTAGTCTTTTGAGTTCATGTATGTATGTGGTAACTTTTTATTCTATCTTGCAGTATGTATGTGGGAGCGGGGGTGCGCGCAGGTGTGTGCATACTGGTGGCATTGGAGCATATCAAGTGTCAGCTGGTGTTGCAAAATACTTACAGTAGCTAATACGACAGAAGTATGCTAATGATGTCGGACTGCTGATGTCCTTGTATTGTTGACTACACAGCACGACAACAGATTGTCACAAATTAGGAAGTGTGACAAAAATTCTCTAGTATCCATATAATGTGACAACAGGACTCTATTGACAGGTGATAACAAACAAAATAAACAAAATAACCGACACAGTTTTGCAAGATATGACAGGAATGTTTTAATGTCTATGTAATCAGACAGGAGACTTGTAGTGCCTATGTGATGATGTGACACGGTCCCCTACATTAGTGCTACTCAAAGCGGTGGTCTGCAAACTGGTGCCGGTCTGCGAGCCATCAGCTGCCGGTATGCAGCAAGTTTCCAGGAAAGAAAGAAACGTTATAAAATGCTTGTTATATTGTAGTATTTACTCTTTTACTCTTTTACTTGTTTCAGTCATTTGACTGCAGCCATACTGGAGCACCGCCTTTAGTCAAATCAAATCGACCCCAGGACATATTCTTTGTAAGCCTAGTACTTATTCTATCGGTCTCTTTTTGCCGAACCGCTAAGTTACGGGGACGTAAACACACCAGCATCGGTTGTCAAGCGATGGTGGGGGGACAAACACAGACACACACACACATATATATATATATACATATATACGACGGGCTTCTTTCAGTTTCCATCTACCAAATCCACTCACAAGGCTTTGGTCGGCCCGAGGCTATAGTAGAAGACACTTGCCCAAGGTGCCACGCAGTGGGACTGAACCCGGAACCATGTGGTTCGTAAGCAAGCTACTTACCACGCAGCCACTCCTGCACCTATTTGTTTACAAAGTAAATATAAGATAAAAAAAAATTGTCAACTTTTATTATATTCATTATATATATTGTTTCCAGTATATATTAATATTACTAAGAATCATTACTGGTCCCTGGCACACTGGGAAAAAAAAACTGCTGGTACTCCATATCAGATAGTTTGAGAAGTACTGCCCTACATGTTGCGATGGCTTTTGATTGTAAAATGTAACAAAAGATTTTAAGTAGTTGGAAGAGGTGAAAGAAATGCATTTGTAACTTTGTGGACATGATGGAAACCGACTGGTAACTGATGTGACAGAATTGTAAAAACCCTTTATATGATTGAGATGTGCTTAGGACTTGAAGCACAAAAGAAATATTCCTGTGACTGGAGAATGACAGAACTTTGCAGATGACTTATGTAGTGTGACAGTGCTCTCTACTGATGACCATGTCATGTAAGAGTGACCTTTTGATGACTATAGAGGATCATGGCACCCTGTTATAAAGATCCTCCTGAGCCATATAGATACATAGAGCTAGTTTCCTGGTTTCTGACACATACATAGAGCTAGTTTCCTAGTTTTTGACACATACGAGAGCTAGTTTCCTGGTTTCTGACACATACGTAGAGCTAGTTTCCTGGTTTCTGTAATGTATATATTCGCCACTGGACAAGATGCTAGTCCATATCAGGAATGCTGGGCAATGTGAAACGAAGTGTTATGCTCAAGAACACAACCCATCATGCGGTCCAGGCATTGAATCTACAATCTTATGATCATGAGTCCGATACCCTAACCACTAAGCCACATACCTCCACCATGTTACCTTGTGTGACAATATTCTAATGATAACTATGTGGTGTAATAGTGATCTGTTCTTGGTTCTATGATGTAACGATGATTATGTAGCTTATACTTTTATACTAATGACTATGCGATGTGATTGGAGACTAATGAGAAATTGCAATGTTGCAGGCTAAAATAATAGCCAAGCCATTGTGATTATTGCTGGATGTTATACTCTGTATATTCTGTACTTCATAACAGGGGTTCCAGTTCCTGAATATATGCTACCTTATCAAGCCGAAGTAGGTATTCATCCGTCATTTGAAGAGATGCAGATTTTGGTTTCAGCAAACAAGAAACGCCCATGGCTTCCAGACATGTGGAAAGACTCAAACGTGGTTAGTGTCATTTCTACAACTGTTATCTCTATCATCAACCATTAGCCTAACACCAAAACATTTACCCAAATTGTTTGTCTAATACTAAATTCTCTTCCTCCTCCTTCTCCTCTCTTTGTCTACCTCATGTGTGTGTGTGTGTGTTTGGACAACTGGTTTCCTATATTGGGATGACTTTTTGCAACTCTATATTATATAATCAATTAAACACAAACTCTGACCCAATCCCAAAAATGAAAATCCAGCAATATTAAGTTACAGCGATTTACATTCTGGGTTCAAATCAGTCAGCTATGCTTTTCATCCCCCCTGGATCAATGAAATAAAGCACCAGTCAAGTACAGGGGCTGATTTAATCAACTGTTTTTTTTTTTCTCTTCACCCAAATTTCTGGCCTGTACCTTTGCCAGAAATAATTATAACTTTCTGAGTTCAGATCCCCCACAAGGTCAAATTTGCCTTTCATCCCTGCAGGGTTGATGAAATAAAACACAAATCAGATCAATGGTATCAACTAGCCCCCTTCCCTCAAAACTGCTGTCCTCATGTCTAAATCTGAAACATTATTATTAATTAAGGCAATGAGCTGGCAGAATCGTTAGCATGCTGGACAAAATGCTAAGCAGTATTTCGTCTGTCTTTATGTTCTGAGTTCAAATTCTGCCAAGGTCAACTTAGTTTTTCATCCTTTCAGGCTCAATAAATTAAGTACCAGTAAAACACTGGGGATCAATATAATCGACTATTTCCCTCTCCTAGATTTCAGTCTTTGTGCCTATAGAAGAAAAGATTATTATTATTATTATCATCGGTGGAGAGGAAAGTGCTCCCTCCTAGTGAATTTGTGAAAAGATGGGTGACTATGACAAAAATGGTAAGAGTAAATGGCCCAACTCTAAGTATATGCCGATAGATTGGAGAGCAACAGTTGGGAAAAAGCTTGTGCCTTTGGGGTACAGGATAATCCTGGGTTTGTGAGGTTCCTTGATTGGACTTTCTCTTGTGTTAGGAGGACTGCATCATTCATATGTATACATACTTTATATACTATGTAAAGAATAAAAATTTTTGAATGGTACAACAATGCACTATAATACAAAAAATGGACTATATACCTGTTGTAAATTTAGTTATCCATAGTCCGATGATATTTCGGAATACAATTCCTTCTTCAGATATTCTGAGATGGAGTCGCTGCTATAATCTGTTTTCCAACGGCTTTTCTTTTTTCGGAAGCCGAATCTATAAAATAGATTATTGAAGCGACTGCATCTAAGAATATCTGAAGAAGGAATTGTATTCCGAAATATCATCAGACTATGGATAACTAAATTTCAACAGGTCTATAGTCCGTTTTTTTGTATTATAGTGCATTTTTGTACCATTCAAAACTTTTTATTCTTTACGAACAATACACAATGCTTCAAGCGAACTACAATACTCTCCTATTTATATACTTTGTATATTTTTATCACATTTCACAGGCTTTTCCATGTCTTTCACCTCATTTCATATGTAAATCCCTACACAAATTGTTGCTAGTCCTTGTGATGTCCCCACCTAATCTATGCTCCTGTGACTAGTAAAAGAAATCCTTATTATTGTTATTATTATTATTTACTAATCTAGTGGGGTTTTTTTGTTGTTTTTTTTGCAGGCTATCCACACTTTGAAAGAAACAATTGAAGACTGCTGGGATCATGATGCTGAGGCCAGGCTCACTTCATTTTGTGTCATTGAAAGAATCTCGGATCTGTCTGCAATGTCTCCTCATGATTCTCGATTAAAAGGTCAGCACTCATTCCATTCTTAAAGATGTAACTTGTCATCTATATTTATGTGATACACTGTTGTTGCTGTGCCCAGCGTCGCCTTCCTGGCAGTTGTGCCGGTGGCACGTGTAAAGACATTCGAGCGAGATCATTGCCAGTGCCGCTGGACTGGCTCCTGTGCAGGTGGCACGTAAAATACACCATTTTGAGCGTGGCCGTTGCCAGTACCGCCTGACTGGCCATCATGCCGGTGACACGTAAAAGCACCCACTACACTCTCGGAGTGGTTAGTGTTAGGAAGGGCATCCAGCTGTAGAAACTCTGCCAAATCAGATTGGAGCCTGGTGTAGCCACCTGGTCCACCAGTCCTCAGTCAAATCGTCCAACCCATGCTAGCATGGAAAGTGGACGTTAAACGATGATGATGATGATGATGATATATATATATCATCATCATCATCATCATTTAACATCTGCTATCCATACTGTTATGTGTTGGACAATGTGAGAGGAGCTGGCCAGCCAAGGAGCTGCACCAGGCCCCAATTGTCTGATTTGGCTTGGTTTCTATGGCTGGATGCCCTTCATAACACCAACTACATTACAGAGTGTGCTGGGTGCTTTTTACATGCCACTAGCACCAGTGCATTTTTGTAGCATTGGCACAAGTGTATTTTACATGGAGCCAGCACCTGCAAGACAAAGGGCACCAGTGTGTGTGTGTGTGTTTTGTGTACCCTTGTCTTGTCATCATGTTATGAATACAAATGTGCATCACCCTCACACAAATGATGTTGTTTGTTTCTCATCTACTGTGGTCAAACATCACCTTCCTTGGACAAACAAATGAGAGTTCACGACAGGAAGTGCATCTGGCCAAAAAAAAATCTGCCTCAACAAATTCTGCAAGCATGAAAAAAATTAACATTAAGCAATGATGATGATGACGATGATGGTGGTGGTGGTGGTGATGATGATGATGAATGTAATAGTGGTGATAATGATGTTGATGGTGGCAGTGTTATCTTAGAATTATATATGTATAAAGTTTGTCTGTGAATTTTGCATCTTCTCATGCTAAGAATCATTCTTTTTACCTTTTTTATCTTCTCTAGGTGTGACACCAACTCTGAATTCTACCTCCACACACATCACAGTGTCTGAAGATGCTGCAGGAATTTCTGCAGTTCAGAGGAATTGCTACCTTGCCACGTCTAGTGTTACTGCCGAGAATGGTAACTCCTTGCCAACAGAGAACAGCATGGCCCCTTTGATAAGCCAGGGAAGCAGTGGAGAGAATACTTTAAATGGACAAGCAAGAAACTCTTGGACACCACAAGAGAAAAGCATGTCTGCCGTAACAACAGAAACTATGCTGACTCTTAGCCCTTCCCAGTCTGACCCTCCTCCAGACTACCACAGCATTGCACCCCATGGTCCTCCATTGAGTGATCCACCACCACACTATGAAAACGAAACGCAAATTGGCTACAATTTCTCCAAAATACCAAACACAAGCCTTGTGAATGGTCAGCCACGTAACACATGGTTGACCCCTGATAACATTTCAACAGCGCACACAAACACTGCTTTATTGTCTTCCTCTGATTCAGACCCCCCACCGAAATATCTGAACATTAACCATGCCAAAACGAACACTGTGATTCAGCCACATCAGGGTCGAAACCCTACAGTCGAACGTAACACTCACAAAAGAAGCGATGAAGAGCTGACCGTGTCAGGAAACACTCTGATTTCTGCCAGCGCCAAACGAGAACAAGAACAAAAGGAGCAATCTCTAAGTGCACCTACTTCTCAGTTTCATGACGATCCTTTTGACAGTGGACCCGACAATGTAGAAAGTTCTCTAGTCCACAATGAGACGTTCAACTACCATCGCAATGCTCCTATCCAATACTTACAAAATCAAGTACACAGCGATGGTCCACTTGTACGACCCAAAATTGCCAATGTCCCTGGCAACGGAGTACCTTACAGTAAGTTAGCCATCAATGAGAAAACACCAAAATCTATCTTCAAATGCAAAAAGCCTAAAGATTTCACCAGTAGGTTGACACAACTGGGGAAAAACTTACTGTCTCGCAGCAGCCAGAGTATTGATGGGAAGCATGGCCGAGATAAAAATAGTCGTCGTTCAACTGATCGGTCTGGTTACATCAACCTGATAGCTTCACCTCAGCAACCGGTTCAAACTGAAGTATGTCTTCAGAATGGCAGTACAGTTGTGCTCCCAGTTAGTAACACAGTGTCTTCATCTGTGATGACCACTGCAGAGCAGGACAGACTTGGGTTAACAGAAATGGGTGTGGCAAACACCACAACCATTCATCAAAATGGTCATATTCCTACTGGTGCAGTCGATGCACAAGTTAGAAATATATCTGATTCCAGTGCAGATGATGCACCCAGCAACACAAAATGTCCACCAGCTTATTTAAACAAAACAGCTAACCCTGTGAACAGCTGCAATGAACTGACTGATATGAAGTCACAGCGGCCCACATCCCTTCCCCTCAAAGTCCACAACAACCCACCACCTGACAGTACGGCCCAGTTGCCTGTAAATCAGACTCAAGCCACGTCAGATCCCAGCGAAAAGATCCGCAACCGGATTAAGACTCCCTTAAAGATCAATCGCAACAGACTGTCGTTGTACGATGACCGTGTCATGTCGCGGAGCTGTGAAGACTCTGTTACTGAACCGAGCAGATTTCGACTGAGCAACTCCAGCTACAGCTTGCAACAATTCGACACAAGCACCACCAACACCAACACTGCAAACAGACATGACTTACACACAGAACAGTGCTGACACTTATTACCTCGGTTCCTTTAACGGGTGGAATCGTGAGATGATAAGTTGATATGATGGGTGGGTGGGTGATCAGGGGGGCCCCCTTCAGTTTCTTCTCAAAGATCCTGCCAAAGATTTAACTATACCAAACTTTATATTATTGTCAATTTTCGTTTCGTTTTCTTTATTTTTATTTTGGCTTCATCAAACTAATCAGCGATTTTTTTTTTTTTTAAATCTCTTTCATTTCCTCGTTTTATCCTACATTCCCCCACCCTTCATTGCATCCCTCCCATCCAGCTGCCACCCTAATCTTTTGTCATGGTTCCTCTTTGCCTGAAAAAATCTCTAACAATTTCTCAGTGGTTCACAAACATTCAGTCTTAGACACACATATATATATATAATATGCATTTATATTATTTGTGTGTGAGTATGTATATATGTGCATACCTGCATAGCAGCATATGCACACAAACACATCCACATATACAAACATACCTTTCCAATCTGTACAGTATTACAGACCCAGGAGTGAGTGGGTGAAGCCAACACCAGATATGAAGCAGCCTGTTTGTGAGATGTTTGATTGAGGAGTTGAAAGATTAGCTTATTTCGTGCAGTTGATAAAACTGATCCTTTCGATTGCTACAACAGATCTGTTTAAACAAACCTAGAACCTTGGGGTTGAAATTAATTACAGAAAGACATAGGGTTGTGTGAGTTTTGAGTAAAAAGGGTCTATGGTGAAAGTGTTTGGTTTCTGAGGAAAATGTTCTTTTGGAGGCTAATTTTCTTACCTTGTTTGTCCACCGATGAGATCTAAAGCAGAACACATGGTCAAGTTGATAAAAATGGTGTTCAGGCTATGACTCTGCATTTAAAGGGCGCTCAATTCCAGCCGAATTTAGTGATACCTAATGTGAGATATGTGTCTGTGTATATGCATTTGTATATGTATTTGTGTGTGTGTGCGTCAGGGTCACTGTTTCATGTACCTTTCTTTTTAACTTCTAAGAATTATTTTATCAGACTACCAGTCTCCTTCAAAGCAGCAAATCAAACCCTTACAAAACCCCTAGATCAACTTTTCCTAACAACTCAAACTGATGTCTGAAGCCATTAGATCCGGTGATGGATTTCTTCTTACCTCTACAAGTTGATGGCTACTTGATGGTCCATTGCTGTCCATAGATCTCTCGGAGGGCTTTCATGCCCTGCCAGTTGTTGTTTGTCCATAACTATATTCATTGCCATCCACCAGTTTTACAAGTTGCCACTGAAAAGACTGTGGGGTCACCATCCACAGATTTCCTAGCACCACAAAGTCGCCAACTACTCAAACGCCACAACCCTAAACCTCTACATCTCCTCACTACTAATAGTATTACCACCACTACTACTACTACTACTACTACCACCACTCCCAACCCAAGCAAATCTGCTGCTACCACATCAACAGCACTACACATTCACAACTGTCTTTAAATCAGTATGATGAGAAGAACCAGTCATAAACATGGTAATAGCTCTGAAGAGGACAAAACATGCAAATAGTCACCTTACAATAATCTTCAACAGTTTATGACAGTTGTTGTTTAGCTCCAGGCCAGACCTGATCTAAAACTGTTCCAGCCATGACCATCCCACCTCTTCTTTTCAGATGTAGTATATCTAGGACTACATTTATTGATGTATCCTTTCAGTCTTTGTTTTTGTTTTTTTTTTTCTTTCTTTTAAAGACAGTTGGGTGGGATTTGAAGTCGAAGGAGTTTTGGCTGCCGTCTTCTAGTGGGGCGAGTAACTGCATAGAATTTTTCCCTGGGTCCCTTCATTAGCTCGAGTTTTTTCTGGTAAGATAAGTAAGTACATGGAGTGACAGATTTCTAAGAAAGACAAGAATTTGGTTGCTTTACAGCAGCAATGCCATGTGATGTTGTATAAAAGTGAAGATGTGTTAGTGTTTCCTACTCAAACACAGACGTCGCCATGTTTGTGACAAAACTACTACAACTACTACAATTACAACAACTAGCCACCTTCTCTTTCTTCTTCTTCTTCTTCTTCTTCTTCTTCTTCTTCACATGCTGCTGTTTACACAAACATTTATTTTTGATTTTATGTTGTTTATTTTAAATTCTCTTTTTTTTTTAAATCTAAATCTTTTATTGATTGTACATAAAGACTGACATAACATCTTTACCTTGTAATTATTGTTGTTGTTGCTGCTGTTGTTGTTAGTTATTTAGGTAAAAAGGTTATGCAATCACTTGGGAAAAGTTAACTGAAGGCAGAACAGCCTGGAAAACCTCAGCGAGCAAAGGGGTCAAACAGCTGAAGGAAGAAAGTATCCTGTCCCTTGAAACAAATCCCCAAAGAAAGAAAGACAACACACTGCAGCTCTGCAGCACCTTCCTAGCTTTCAGATTTTGCAGCAGAACTTGCTCATCAAACATAGGAAGGATCAGCCATGACAGAAGCTGCAGGACGAAGACTACAAGTACCTAATTAAAACATTGTCCACTGCTTAGACCATCTATCAAGATGTAAAGAGCCATGTGTATATATATATATATATATATATATAATTTTCATCATCCTCATCTTAAGGTGTATGTATGTATGTATATATATATATATATATATATATATAAAGGTGCAGGAGTGGGTGTGTGGTAAGTAGCTTGCTTACCAACCACATGGTTCCGGGTTCAGTCCCACTGCATGACACTTTGGGCAAGTGTCTTCTACTATAGCCTCGGGCCGACCAAAGCCTTGTGAGTGGATTTGGTAGACAGAAATTGAAAGAAGCCTGTCGTATATATGTATGTGTATATATATATATATATATATGTGTGTGTGTGTGTTTGTCCCTCCAACATCGCTTGAGAACCAATGCTAGTGTGTTTACGTCCCCGTAACTTAGTGGTTCAGCAAAAGAGACGGATAGAATAAGTACTAGGCTTATAAAGAATAAGTCCTGGGGTCGATTTGCTCGACTAAAGGCGGTGCTCTAGCATGGCTGCAGTCAAATGACTGAAACAAGTAAAAAAAAAAAGAAGATATATATATATAAATACCTTATGGGTTTTCTAACATTGGCACTGATCACATCTAACCCACCAAAAGTAATAAAACATATTTGAGGCTTAACCTGCAAAACATACAGAAACTGGTCTACTACTGCAAATTTTAATGAAGTGAATCAGCATAGACTGATGTGGCAACAAAAAACAAGAAGATAAGCCAATAAATTTACCCACATGAAAAAAGTACCATCCTTTCATTTGCAAGTGTCATTCTGTTGTTTTGACTGCTTGTAACTGTTGAGCAAAGATGGTGCATTAGTTGCTTACTACATTATCCTTGCCACATTGGTTGATTATAAGATTGCATTGAGTGAACATCTCTAGCCTTTTACTGCAAGATGATGTACTCAATAGAAGGAAGAGTGGAAATTGTGGAAGTGTATGTAAGAGCAGGCTCTCTTAAGCCAATGCATGAAATTCAAATGCTGGTTAAGGAACGGCGTGCTATGAAGCCAGTGCACATGGCTCCAAAATAAAGAGACCCTTCAGTTCAAACACCAGAAGTTATTCAGGACATTCACAGCAGTCTCACATAAGCTGGAGGTTATGCCAATAGTTGTTGAAAGTCTAAAGTTGAAGTCATATCGTTTAGCAAACGCACAATTAAAAGTGGATGACGAGCAAACAAATTTATTTCTGTATTTATACAACACTACGGAACTAGGCTACTTTTTCATGTGCCACTCTGTACATTAAGGTCTTGACCCAATGTGAGGTTTGATTCGCGTGCACGCACGCTTGTTTCTCTGTACATCATCATTATCAGTCCGTTTTCCATGCTGGCATGGTTTGGACGGTTTGACTGAGGTCTGGAGAGCCAGTGGCTGCACCAGGCTGCAATCTGATCTAGCAATGTTTCTACAGCTGGATGCTCTTCCTAACACCAACCGCTCCGAGAGTGTAGTGGGTGATTTTTACATGCCACCAGCACAGAAGCCAGTCAGGTGGGCCTGGCATCAATCACGTTCGGACAAACAGACACAGAGATATACGGGGAGCAGTCAGGGGTTACTGACATCGGCCACGTTTGGATGGTGCTTTTTACGTGCCACCAGCACAAGAGCCAGTCAGGGGACACTGGCCACAGCTACGATATTGGTTTTACTTGATTCAACAGGTCTTCTCAAGCATTTCATATCACACAACACATCAGGGGTACTCTTAACTGGGCCAGGTCTTCTCAATCACAGCATATTTCAAAAGGTCTCAGTCTTTTTATACACACACACACACACATATATATATATATATATACTTGGAAGAGGATGCATGGCATTCAATCATATAATAATATAAACAGTATATATATATGCATATATACATACGTATATGTACATACTTACATAGATGTATATATATATATTATTTGTATATATATATATATATATATATATATCTGACAGATTGATGCTGTATAGGTAATGTAAGTAGATTATATTATCATCATCACTTAATACCTGTATTCCTTGCTGGCATGGATTGAACTATATATAGATAGATAGATAGTTTTATATGTACATATCTATGTATGTATATCTCTGTGTCTGTTTGTCCCCCACTACTGCTTGACAACCGATGGTGGTGTATTTACATCGCCATAACTTAGGGGGTTGGCCAAAGAGACCGATAGAATAAGTACAAAGCTTCAAAAAGCAACAAGTCCTAGGATCGATTTGTTCAACTAAAACCCTTCAAGGCAGTGCCCCAGCATGGCCACAAGCAAATGACAGAAACTAGTAAAAAGAAGATACGTGAATATTTATTATTTATTCCTTATATACCACTGTTTGTTCATTTTAGCTTTAAAAGAGTATCGCAATCCAGGTGAACATTGGTTGCTGATCTGATTTTTTTAACTAGGAAGGAAATATATTTTTTAGAAAAAAATGTCAAAAAGCTGAATGAACTTCTAACAAAATTGCGACATTCTTTTGAATTTAAAATTCATAATTTTCGTTTTCCTTTGGTAGGTAGAAGAGCAAAGCAGGGATGGGGAACAAGACTGGGGCATTGATCCTACCTAGAAAGCCTTCTCAGTGCACTCTGCATCACTAAAGGAAGTGGAGAAATTGAGGTATCTTGGAATTGTATTCACCATTGATAAGAAACAGGAGTGTGAATTAGATGATGTTCAATAATACCGAAACATATCCTGCACCTGAGCACTGAATACAATAATTTCATTATTATATTTTAATTAGCATACTTGCCAACATCGTTTTCCATCACTACTCACCCCGCTCCTCTTTCATTTTTTTAAAATTTTATTTCGGAGTTGTCACCCTTTCTTGAGCAGAATGAATCAATTAAGCTAATAATTTTTCTCATTACTGCGAGCGTAATTTCGGTTAACCCTTCACTCGTCCTGTGTATCTTACATGTGATATTGAGAGCACATTTCCCTACCGTCCATGGATTATATACGACACACATTGCCCCTCTTTTTTTCAACCACCAAAGTAGCATGGGAGACATGAAAGAAAAGCTTTATATTTCTCAGAACTTATGGAATGCTTTGGACAGACAAAGGTAAAAACAATTTTTTTGGTTGTTATCTTCTCCACTTACAGGTATTTTAACTCTGCCCATTCTTTTTGGCAAAAAATGGAGTGATTGAAATAGTAATTCTATATAAATCAATTTGACATTTATTTATTTATTTATTCATAGGTGTAAACAATTGTGTTGCTGATGTGAAAAAATGTGGTTAAACCTTGTTTTACGATGCAACAATACGGAAAAATTAAAATGTAAAGATAAAACGTAAATGACCGTAAACTAATAATGATATGAAAGTATTCAAAAATAGAACCTTTATGTAACGTGAAAAAATACATATATTTCTTTAATTTTTTACTTCGTCTTCTGGACTTCGACCAAGCTTCGGTCTTCTCTTGAATCAACCCAAGTATTTATGTTTTGTATATTTCGTACTTTTCTTTCGGTTTTGCAAAACCACTAAATTACAGGGACGTAAACAAAATAGCACCGGTTGTAGTGAGTGCGGTGGGGGAGCTGAACAAACACCGACATGCTTACACGTCTCTTTTTATCTTTTACTTGTTTCAGTCGTCTGACTGCGGCCATGCTGGGGCACCGCCTTGAAAGGTTTTAGTCAAACAAATTGACTCCCAGGACATATTCTTTTTAAGTTTAGTACTTATTCTATAAGTCTCTTTTGCGAAACCGCTAAGTTACGGGGACGTAAAACACACGGAGGAGGAAGCAATAAGGACAGAGGAATGGGTGCTCTTGCCTTCGTACTGCGGCAAGCGTGTGGCCAAGGTGCGAGTAAGGTGCCATCCGAACTGAAACTTTAAACACATAAACACACTATACGATCATGTAATCAGTATGCGTGCGCGCAACGACCGGAAGTTGCGGTGGACTAGTATCGAAAGATCGCTCCCCATTGCCATTTGATGTTTAAAAACTAGTTTTATTGAAACTTCTTTCAAAATTCTTGTTTTGTTTTTCACACATTCACTCGTAGAATAAGAAACCTAGGTGTTTTTTGCAATACTTACCATCTAAAGGAAATTTTTGTCAGGCGACCTTAAAATATTGTGTATCCCCAATTTATTATTTTATAGCATCGACCCCATAAAATCTTATATGGATCTTCAGGAGACTTATGGACCCTGGTTAAGAACCACTACTTTACATGGTCTCTTCATCTGCTAAAAATAGCAACCAAATTACATATTTGAACAAATCTTTAATACCATATATATATATATATATATGGTAATCTTCAAGTTTAGGGGAATAAATAAAAATATTCAAGGGAAATAACTGAATGACTTACCAGTATTATCCGTTTTCTTCTAGCTGTTTATAAATAAATCACACCCTGATCCTAACCCTAACGTCAATCAAATCACGTGTGTGATTTATTTATAAACATGTACGGAGAATACTGGTAAGACGTTCAGTTACTTCCCTTGAATATTTTTATTTATTTTTTTATCCCCCTAAACTTGAAGATTACCTATATATATATAGAAAGACATTTGATATTATTAGTTGTTTAAGAATTAGTGTGAAAACATGCGACAGTCATGAATGGAATATGTCTAATGGAAAGGTTAGCTTGAATAGGTCTGGCCTGGAGTATTGACTTGATTTTTGCAGGTTTTTTTGTTTTTTTATTCAATGGCCATTCTTGTCACATAATTCATCAGATACGCCGTATTTTTACGACTGATCTTTGATGCTTGTGTGTCTGTTAGTGTATGGCTGTGGTTTTCTTGGGTGTTTGCAGCAAGGTGGTAGACTGTGTAAGTGCTTATATGCTATTTATTTCCTTCTCGTTCAGGTTCTTCGGTGGGGGGGGGGGTCTATTTTTCGTGTCCTTCCTCTTTCTAATTTGTACTTATTGAAATCTTTCGTTTCTGCTTTCCACCTTTGCTTCTTCCATATTTTCCTCGGTAATCTTCAAGTTTAGGGGGATAAAAAAAATAAATAAAAATATTCAAGGGAAGTAACTGAACGACTTACCAGTATTATCCGTACATCTCTGTTTATAAATAAATCGCACACGTGACTTGATTGACGTTAGGATTAGGGTGTGATTTATTTATAAACAGCTAGAAGAAAACGGATAAGTCGTTCAGTTATTTCCCTTGAATATTTTTTTAAAATTTTTTTATCCCCCTAAACTTGAAGATTACCTTTTCCTCTATCTTGTTAATTTCTTCTTGCTTCTCCTTTATTGGTGTCTGGCTGTTAAAAGGGGGGCAGCTTGGCTTTGTGTCCCCTCTTTTTGCAGTGGTAGCAGGTGGAAGATCTTCCCTCCTCCACCGCCACTTGCAGCTTCACTTCTGGTAACTCTTATCTCTTCAATAATTTCTTGGAAGTCCAGTGAGGTGGCC
>NC_068997.1:46332255-46342706 GCF_001194135.2 Octopus bimaculoides | reverse complement strand
AAACTGACAGTTCTGATTCCTCTTTTGTTTGTTTTTTTAAATGTTTTTATTAAATCTATCTAGACGCAAGTATGGCCCTGTGGTAAGTAGAAGAATGCTTGCCAACTACATGGTCTCGGGTTCAGTCCCACTATGTGGCACCTTAGACAAGTGTTTTCTCCTATATAGTCCCGGGTCAACCAATACTTTGTGAGTGAATTTTGTAGACGAAAACTGAAAGAAACCCGTCTTATTGAATGTGTGTGTGTATATGTACCACACCCCAACTTAACAACCAGTGCTGATTTGTTTACAACCTAAACGACCAATAAAATAAGTGCTAGACTTTAAAACAAAAAATAAGTACTGGTATCAACTTGTTTGACTTACCTTTGAAGATGGTGGCCCAACATGGCCGCAGTCCAATGAAAGTTTTGATATAAAGGAACATAACTCCGACCTAGCATAACGTGGCTACCAATTGAACATCATACAGGTATGCCTGCCCTTATTATTGAAAACAAGTTCGTGAATATAACTTCCTTCATGAAGCTGTTGGAAAATTTTAAAATCCTCTTAATTTTATATAGCATATATATACAATTGGTCCGCCTATTTGGCAATCCTCAGTTTCTCGCCCGATGAGAAACCCTTTAACTGATATGACTGTACGAAGGGAGGTAACTGCTGTTAGCTTTCACCTAATTATTTTTAATGGAAAAGTTCAGCGATTTCGTTTTCCCCTGAACTTTCTAACAATTTCTTTTTCTAAGTCAAAAACAGACTGAAGTTCAAAAGTAGGGGAAGAGGGTTCGTGCACAAAGCGCAAAAATATCTCTTTTATTCGTTTCAGTCATGTGACTGTGGCCATGCTGGAGCACCGCCTTTAGTCGAGCAAATCGACCCCAGGACTTATTCTTTGCAAGCCTAGTACTTATTCTATCGGTCTCTTTTGACGTAAACACACCAGCATCGGTCAAGCGATGGTGGGGGGACAAACACAGACACACATATATACGACGGGCTTCTTTCAGTTTTCCGTCTACCAAATCCACTCAAGGCTTTGGTCGGCTCGAGACTATAGTAGAAGACACTTGCCCAAGGTGCCACACATTGGGAATGAACCCAAGACCATGTGGTTGGTAAGCAAGCTACTTACCACACAGCCACTCCTGCGCCTATTTATATTTTAACGTTATTATTGATCTCATCGCTATAAGTCAGTCTTTCTCTCCCCGTCACTTTCAAATTGAAAGAAATTCAAGGGGATAAAAATATTTCGCTTTATAGTTTTTGTTTTTCTTTATATTTATATTTATTGCCGAACAGTGGCTATGTAGAAGCACCACCTTTAATTGGTTTTAGTCAACCAGACTGATTCATTCGATAGATCAGGAATAGGTTACTTTTTCTTTGATAGAAACGGTAACAGCTTGACACCGATTAAATATTTCAGCAGTATTTCACTCTAAGAGATTCCGCTCACAAGACATTGGTCAACGGGGAGCTACAAGGTAAAGCACTTGTTCTAGGTGCCATGACACACTGTAGAATCGAAGGCAGAACAACGTCAACGTGGCTGCAAAGTGAACATCTAATGCATACAATTATGTTTACACCTGATGTTGTGCAAGGCGGCGAAATTGCAGAATCGTTAGCTTGTCGGACAAAATACCTAGCAACATTTCTTCCGGCTCTATACGTTCTGAGTTCAATCCCGCCGAGGTTAACTTTGCCTTTCCTCCTTTTGGGGTCGATGATACGAAGTACCAGTGAAGTACTTCAAAACTGCTGGCCTTGCGCTAAAATTAGAATTATTGTATAAATTCATAAATATAACCCTTCCTTTTTGCCATAGTCCTTGATGTCAAACCACCATCTTAATACATTAAAAAAATGAAGTCTTAAAATTTCACTGTATCTAAATTAAACGTTATGGTAAGCTTTCAGTCTGGAAGAGAAGGACAGTATGCACTTATTAGCTACGGATGTCGACTACCTACTGAGCATTTCGTATTTCTCAGTCAGATGCTTCCAGGCGAGCTCATGTCCAAACGAGTAGTAGCAGGTTTTACGTTGCAAAAACTCAACCAGGGGTATATATATATAGGTTTCCGCCTATGCGAAAAACTGTCCTATAGCGATCGTTTTAAATCTTAGGCGATTGTATGAGCAAGGGAGATAACTTTCTTTTCTAAGGTTTGGAAGAAAATTTTATTCCTCCCCTAACATTGTGATAATTTTAAATGTGACAGTTTCTTTTGCCAAAAGAACGGAGACTGAAGTTCAAATATTGTACCATTCATTGATAACATCTAAAAAGAAGGTGCTTCTTTTTTATTCATCTTTGGTTTATGTAGCTTTGGCCAGAAGGAGTTGATATCATCGGACGGTATCCAGCGATCATAGGGTGTTTCGATCATGAACTGTAACATCCTCTTGTTGGTGGTTCTGCAGAGGTGGCCAAATTACTGCTCATCATCATCATCTCCTGGCTTCCTGCTTAACTCCGCTCTCTTGCTCTATAACCTGGAAGAGGCTCTTTCTGCTGCTTTTCCCACCCTACACACAGCAACCTTTTGCTTTATTCCTTAATAAAATCTGAACGATAGCACTCCAAACATTGCTCTCTGGGTGTGTGTGTGTCTGATCAACGACAGAATGAATCAGCATTTTTTTAAAAATAATCTTTACATGTATTGAGAACATTTCTCCTGTTTGTAACTCACACACCGTCTGGGAGTACAGAGGGATAAAAAAAACTTAGATGAAGTTGATATTTTGCTCCTCAAGAGTTCCTTCTTATGTGTGATAATTAAAAAAAAACAACAAAACAAGGAACTTTTGAGTAGAAAAATATAAACTTCATCTAGGTTAAAATTTGTGATAATTAAGACAAAAAAAAAATAGGAATATAAGAAGAGATAGGAAATTCAGGAACACATCAAATTTTTCATTGTTTTAAGTGCAATGCTTGCACTCAGTTGACAGGTAAGTAGAGGTGTTGCTGAAGAAATGGCCAGTTTAACTGTAACTCATATTGGATGGAAACTACTACTAGCTGAGGAAATCGTTAGTGTTACTTCTATATTAATATTGCAAAGTGCTGGTAACTAATAGTTTATACATGTGATTACCTTGTCTTTACATAGAATTTTTTTCTTCGGTAGGTGTGAGTATATACTGTATTTTAACATGTATAAAGAACAGTTTGTTTTTTTTAATTAGGTTAAAAAATACTGGAGTTTCTTGTACATGGATAGTACAAAACCTTTTTTCTAAATTTTAAGCCCCAAAAATTAAGGGGTTCCTTATACACGATAAAATATGATAATTAAAATAAGGAAATTTTGTTATGTACATTATTAAACAGATCAGGAGAAATGGGTGTATAAGGATAATTTCTAATCTATTTTCATTTTGAACAGAAGTATTATTATTATTATCATTGTTAAAGATGGTTCATGGGTAGAATAGAGGGTCAGACAAAATGCCTTGCAGTGTATGTTCCAGTCCTTTACATTCAGGGTTCAAATCTAGCTGAAATCAACTTTGCCTTTCATCTTACCAGGGTCATTAAGATAAAGTACTATTTAAATACTAATATAATCAACTTACTCTTCTCAAAACTGCTGGTATGTTGCCTACATTAGAAACAATTATTTTAGGGAGTCAGAACGTCAGGACAGGAGCCCTAAACAAGAAAACATTTCCCCATAACCAGATATGCTTTTGCAGAGTATTAGAAATAAATGACACTGCTTGTATGAAAGTGGTGCTTGTTTACAACTGTGCCATCTCAAGTACACATACACCAGGGTTCTTTCAGTTTCCCTCTGCCAAATCCACTCACAAGGATTTGATTAGCCCATGGCTACAGTAACAGAATTTGCCCAAGGTGACACAGTAAGACTGAACCCAAAACCACCATTATGGATGTAATTTTAGTTGATTAAAATATTCTTTTTCAGCTTATTACATTACGTTATCAGTTTGTTCTTCATACAGAAAATATCCATTTTCCTATGTTATAGTCTTTTCTATATATTGTGTGACAGATGAGTGAGCTATTAAGAGTTAAGTATCTTTCTCTCTCTTTCATATTGTAGATCATCATTTAAACATTCAGTTTAGAAAAAAAATATTCCTGTTGGTGACAAATGGCTTCAGAAAGACTGGTCCAATATGTTGTGACTGGGTGAGTGTGTAACAAGAAAGTATGGAGATCTATGGTCACCAACACCTGTAAGCATAGCCAGAATGATTGGACATAGCTGTTTCGATGGTGACATTTTGGCACAGCCTGTTTTGTTTCAAAAAGCACCTGTGCTGGTGCCATGTAAAGGCACTCTTGCCCAGTGCGACATGAGAAAACACCCAGTAAACTCTGTAAAGTGGTTGGTATTAGAAAGATCATTCAGCCCTAGAAACGATGCAAATGCAAAAACAAACAACTGTAGCCATGGGCAGCTCTCCGGCTAGCCAGCTCCTGAAAAACTGTCCAACCCATGCCAACATGGAAAACCGACATATGATGATGACAGTGTTTCAGCATCATGGTTCATAATGGTATTTTAGTGGACAATTTAGGAGTAAAAGCATTCCAGTTACTCCAAAGGTAGGGGGGAAAAAAAAAACTAACCGCAACAATAGCACCACCCTTGTATAAGAGTCATTAATAGATCAAACATAAAATACATAATAATTAAAAAAAAAGACAATTTATTAATAATAATAGTAATAATTTTTGAAGACTTGAGCAAGTAAATTATGGCCAACCAAGATAAAAAAAAAAAAGTTGGCAGCAAAAAACATTGCAACCATTCTTCAACCATTAGCTCACACCAAGATGAATGGCTTCAGAGCAAGAAGGCAAGCAAGCCAACAGCAAGAGGCAGTAGCTATCATATACCATTAGATGATAGAGACTATATCATATGAGTGTATTTTGGATATGGTTTACAATGTGTTCAGCTTAACAATCTCAATAGATTACAAAAAAGATTGTCTTCAATTAGGTCTAGTTATACATACATACATATATTCTATATATATTTATATCTATACATATATATAAAGAAATTTATGCACAAAAATATATATTTACAGTTCTCTTTCAAATCTATCATTTTTCTTTTTTTAACACAACCATTTTTTTTTTTTTCAGAACTATTTTTTTTTGTTAAATTTCACTGACACATAGAGCTAAACAATAGCTAGTTATTAACAAATAGTCTGGAAAGAAAGCAATGAGGTTAATTATATATACATAAACAGACATACATACACACAGACTTATGATTCATGTATGTTGGAAAAAAGGGTGAAATAAGCATGACAAAAAAAGGGAGGGCAAACTAAATTATGATAAGCAATCATACCAGAGAAAGAACAAAGATATTTTCTATGGATAAAAAAAAAAAAAAAAAGCTTCCACCTTTTTATGGATTGGTCCAAAATATATTGCAGATATGTAGATAAGTTATACACAAATGAAGAATTGATCTTTTGGTCTCTCTCTCTCTCTCTCTCATGGAATGACTGAGAAAGACAAAAAATGTCAGAAAAGAAACACTAGCATTTCTCACACATTTCAGTTATAAATACAAATCTCAGAAGCAGCAATTTGCAGAAGGTCATTTGTAATAAAGTGTCCTGTCTTAACTTTTGTAACCTCAACCCTTTTGTTACCATATTTCCATTGAAATTCACTGCCTTTGAAAATCAAAGAAATTATTTAAAATAACTGTCGTTATTAAGCTGGTGTTTGAGACATAAATTAGCATGAAATATTGATGGAAGATTTCAATTTAGATCACTGTAAAACAGCAGGTTTGTATTATAGAACCAAGGGTTGGTCTCAAAAGAGTTAATATGTCAATAATTAAATAATGAAGTCATCAGATGAAAAAAGGAAAAGAAGCATCATTGTTGTTGTTTCTTCATTAACTTCGTAGATTAGAGATCTCCAAAGGTATTATAAACACATGGTCTTTATGGCAGGATATCCAACAAACATTTAACCATTCTGCTGCTTAATAATGAGTATTTCTTATAAAGACCATAAAGTTGCTGTGATACTCAGGACTTTCCCTAAAGGGATTAGTAAAATTAAGAGAAATTTCAATTAAGTGCTGAAACCAGATAATAAATAAAGAACTTAGTACCACACCATAGTGCCACCTATAATAATAATAATAATGGTTTCAAATTTTGGCACAAGGCCAGCAATTTCGGGAGAGGGGATAAGTCAATTACACTGACCCCATTACTCAACTGGTACTTATTTTATCAACCCCAAAAGGATGAAAGGTAAAAGTCAACCTCAGCAGAATTTGAACTCGGAACATAAAGACTAATGAAATGCTGGTAAGCATTTCACCCAGTGTACTAACGATTCTGCCAATTTGGGGAGAAAGGGCTAGGTGATTACATCAGCCCCAGTGTTCAATTAGTCCTTATTCTATCAACCCTAAAAGGATGAAAGGCAAAGTGAATCTCTGTGGAATTTAAATTCAGAATGTTAAAAACTGGAAGAAATGCTATAAAGTATCTTGTCCGGTGCACTAACGATTCTGCCAGATGACCACCTTAATAACAATAACAATAAAAACAATGATAATAATAATTGTTTCTAACATCACAATCATAGTAATTGCAATAAATTGATCAGAAATTACTGGGGGGGAAAATGAGATGTTAATCCAAAAAGTCACTAGTGGATTATCTTCCGGCCAAAAACACACAGCAACACTTTGTGTGGCTGTTGATTCCAAGTAACAAAAAAATGTTTTCTAAAAAAAAAAAAAAACATACAAACAACCACCACAAAAAGAAATAATGCAATAACAAGCAACAATGTGAAGATGGACGTTAGATGTTGGTAGTGATAAACCCATTAGAATATTAATTTATACACAGTATAACAAAAACTGAAGATGGATGGATATTTTAATGAAGCTACAGTGCTAAGTTGTTGACTGGTAACTGGAGATATTGTAGACTCTCTATTAACGGCAGACTAGTCGGAGAGGAAATACGAGAAATTGGGACAGGTGTGAAATAAGGGAGATGACTGGAGGAAAACTACCTGGCATAAAACCAACTCAAGTTTTCACAACTGAAGGTGCAGGAATGGCTGTGTAGTTAAGAAGTTTGCTTTCCAATTATATGGTTTTGTGTTGAATCCCATTGCATGGCATCTTGGGCAATTGTCTTCTACTATAGCCCCAGACCAACCAAAGCTTTGCGAGTGGATTTGGCAGATGTAAACTGAAAAAAGTCCATTGTGTATCTGTATCATCTTGGCATCATGTGACAGTTGTAAATGAGTCACTCATACAAGCAGTGTATGTATGACATTTCCAATATTCTGCAAAAACATATCTGATCACAAGGAAATATTAGTTTGCTTTTGGTAAAGGATAAGGGTTAGCAACAGGAAGAACATCCAGCCATACAAAATCTGCTTTAATAAACACCTGTCTGACCCATGAAACTGGATAATATAGACATTAAAATGGTCATGGTGATGAGGGGGGGGGGAGGAGGAAGATGACAACTGGAGAAAAACTGCTTCGCATAGAACAAAGTCAAGTAAATAAATTTTGACAACAGAAGCCAATATGGTCAATAATAAAACGTCTATAGGCACAGATACTTCAGAACAAAAGGTTAGCACATGTTGTCCATAATTCATTCGGTCCCAGGATACGGAAACATTTCACTTGTCTGTGAGACCATTTAGGACAACAAAGTAAAGCAAATGTAAATAAGAAAAACTAATCATTTAAACAAAAAAACAAAAAAAAAAGCAACAAAGAAGTGGAAGTTTTGCAAAAATTCCTTAATACTGTAAGGTTTTGCCTCAGGCTTACATTGGCCACAAGACATCCAAGTTTGTGGGGAATGAAAATGGTGTGATATTCATGCTGCCACCGAAAGTGCTTAGCATTGTAAATGAAATGAAATAGCTACATGTGGGTTGTTAGTGCCACAAACACCAGCCTCAGTGCTCTGCCAGATTATATAATGATATGCCTGCTTCAGCTTTAGGAAAATGTGCATAGCTAAGCACTGTGTGATATGTTAGAAAGCATTTGCAAGATACCAATTGAATATGTACAGTTTAGATCACAATTTGTTTGGTCTTTTGTATGAGTGCGAGTGCACTGAAGCAGAGGAACTGAAGTCTGTAACTGCAGTGTGATTCTATAGCCATTTCAATTCAGAGGATGGCTTCCATGAGACTGATTGGCTAATTACATAATATATTTAGTAGTCAAAATTTTGGTTGTTGACTCAGTAATATACAAAGAGTTACAGGACATTTTGTTTTGTTGCACAGCAACAAGTCTAAAAACACAAACAACAGTATTATCTAACATCATGAGTGACAAAAACCAGTTCAATGGAATCATGGACACTAAATTCTGAAAATCCCAATCAAGGCAATGAAAGTAATGTTGACTTCGTAGGATTTGAACCCAGAATGTAAGAAACTAGAAAAGTAATAATTCTTTCTAAAATGAGGACAAGGCCTGAAATTTGTGGGGAGGGGCATAATCAATTACATCAACCCCCAAGAGCTCAAGTGCTGCTTATTTTATCAACCCCGAAAAGAATGACAGGCAAAGTCGGCCTCACCAAAATTTGAACTCAGAACAAAGACAGACAAAATGCTAAGTATTTTGTCCAACATGCTAACGAGTCTGCCAGTTCGTCACCTTTAATAATGATGATGATTTCTTACATGAGAATGATATACATGTCTAAAGAGGGGAGGGTGAATTGATTTAATAGTCTCCCACTCTATCCCCTGTAGTATTCGACTGCTATTTATTTTATTGACCCTGGAAGGATGAAAGGTAAAGCTAGTGTCGACAGGGCTTGAACTCAGTAGCTAAGTAGGCGTAAGTAAATACCACAAGGTATTCCTATCAATTGTCATTCAACTGACCTCAGATTAATAATGAAGGAGGAGAAGACAAACTATGAAACTACTCCACAATAAATTGACTATATATATAAAATATAAGAGTGGCTGTGTGGTAAGTAGCTTGTTTACCAACCACATGGTTACGGATTCAGTCCCACTGCGTGGCACCTTGGGAAAGTGTCTTCTACTATAGCCTCGGGCTATGTGCAATCTATGTGGGTGTCTTTTCAGAACATTGTCTAGTTTAAAAAGCCACATCAGATGCCATGATGGATCTAAGGTGTAGGTACAGGAGATGGTCAAACTCTGCATAAGGAGTAGACAACCACCATATATATTTTTGTGTGTGTGTGTTTATGTATTTGTCCCCCCATCATCGCTTGACAACCAATGTTGATGTGTTTACGTCTCTGTAACTTAGTGGTTCAGCAAAAGAGAACAATAGAATAAGTACTAGACTTACAAAGAATAAGTCCTGGGCTCAATTTTTTCAACTAAAGGTGGTGCTCCAGCATGGCCACAATCAAATGACCGAAACAAATGAAAGAATACACACCCACTCACACATACATAATGAACATTTCATGTAAAGAGGAAGGGGTATTTCTACATACACACATGTAAAACTCTTATAAAAGTCTAATACTGTTAGATTAAATCTGCAGCAGCAGCATTTCCTATATCTCTGTTTATATGCAAACATGTGGGTTGCCTCACTGAAACAGGTTTTGACCAGTGGTGGCCCCAGGCCATATTGAACTTCATAACAGCACCTGGAAAGGTTTGCAATACAAGAGGTGTGATTCATTCTCAATCTTTTAATTGCATCAGGATGATGATGACATGAAAAAAATATACTTATAATCAGGACGGACACACACACACACACATATATATAGACACACACACAGATAGGTCGATTGTCCCCCAAAAGTTTTCAGTTGGTGAGGGAAGAGGCAGAAATAGATACAGTACATACTACAACCACAACTCTCAAACACACATGTATAATGCAGTAAACATAGCATACTACACCCATCATACATGTTTCACAACACAGACACTACTACTACTACTACTATTATTATTATTATTAAAACCTCCTGTTGGTACTACAGTAGTTTTTAGCATAATTACCACTGACGCTGCTACTACTACAACCTATTACTCCTTTCTACTACAGGGACAAGGGCTAAAATTGGGGGTAGGCATGCTAGTCAATCACATCAATACCAGTGCTTGACTGGTACTTATTTTATCGAACCTGGAGGGATGAAAGGCAAAGTCGACCTTGGAGGAATTTGAACTCAGAACGTAAACACGGACGAAATGCCAATAAACATTTTGTCCAGCATGTTAACGGTTCTGCCAGTTTACAACCTTAATAGAACCTGTAGTAGTAGTAGCACAACTACTATTATTTTAATGTTTCAGTATGTAGTATTGGATGGGTGGAGAGGTAACAATATCAAGAGTGGGTTAGAGAACATGAGGGGATGTCTGCTCTTGGAAAGAGAGAGAGGGTGAATGGTGG
>NC_068997.1:46330880-46332057 GCF_001194135.2 Octopus bimaculoides | reverse complement strand
GATTAGACCAATATTTTAGACCAAAAGCTTCAGCGCTGTCAATGTTAAAATATAGAAGAATTATTTCCAAATACAAAAATATCTCTCATCTATTCCAGTCATCTTGAGTCAAGGTGCTAAGAATTACATTTTCCAAGCACAAACACACAGGCAATACATAACCCAAAGTGATAACCTCTACGTGGTTGCTTGAAAAGATAAAATAGAAACCAAATCTCCCTCACATTACACCTTACTATCTTAAAAATATAATCCTAGATATGATATACCTGAGAGAAGAGAGGGATGGTCATGGCTGGAATGCCTTTGATCATAGGTCTGCTGAGTTAGAGCTGACCAGGGCTAAACAACAACAACAAGAGACACACACACACACACACTTACAATAAATATTTCCACAATTTGACAGAACTCAGCTCTGGATTTAAACCACATTAATTGGAAAAATAACGAGATGAATCTTTCTATTATCTTAGACAAACACTTTTTCCTAGAAAAAGTGATGGCAAATCTCACCACCACCAGAAAGCAGATGAATATGAGGAAATTAAAATCACATCTTCCTATCCCAAAGACACAATGAAATGCATCACAAGCAGTCATTTCACCTCTCTCTTTCTTTCTCCAAAAGCATACCACACACACACTCAAAGATACTTATATACACACTAATATATTGCAGAAACAATATCTCTGCTGACCAAGCTTAATAATACAAAGAGATTTCGAATTGTCTCCTTTACTTTCTCGGCCCAAAATATGCATTGACTGAACTCCCTGTTTCTTAATCACTGTATCTAACGCTATTATAGTTTTTCTGATGCTTAAAACATAGGAAACTAGTTAAACCCACTGTGACATATATATATATATATATATATATATATATACACATACATAATATATATACATTACATAAATATATATACATACACACATGCACGCACATATACACACACACACACATATATATACATATGTGTGAGGATATATGTACATACATATATATGCATATGCATATATATATATATACATATATATATATATACATATATATGCATATGCATATATATATATACATATACATATACATGCATATGCATATATATATATACATATACATATATATGCATATGCATATATATATATATACATATACATATATATGCATATGCAT
>NC_068997.1:46317793-46330870 GCF_001194135.2 Octopus bimaculoides | reverse complement strand
ATATATATACATATACATATATATGCATATGCATATATATATATACATATACATATATATGCATATGCATATATATATATACATATATATGCATATGCATATATATATATACATATATATGCATATGCATATATATATATACATATATATGCATATGCATATATATATATATATATACATATATATGCATATGCATATATATATATATATACACATATATAAACACAATGATGATATATATATATATAGAGAGAGAGAGAGAGAAAGATAGGAGATAGACAGACATACACACATATATAGACAAACTTTGTTTCTTAAATTACATCATTTAGGCAGCAAATATTACAAAAATTCTCATAAAAAAATAACAATAAAAATATATACAAAAAACTGTTAGATGGTTGCCATAAAAATGATTAGACAGGGAATATCAGAGAAATGAAGAATAATGAGGTTATCAGCAGAAAGGATTCACTCCTGTCCATATTTCAGTTTGGGATTTCTGTTTTTCTTCATGAACTTTCTTAATAAAATGGGGGAAAAAAAAAATTAAATAAAAGATAAAGTAGAACCACCACCCCACCCTCGCCCCCACTTCCCTATTTCCATGGGTACAGAGAAGAAGGGAATGAACTTCACTAATCTTCTTTCCCCATCAGAGAACCATTCAATATCTGTTGTGAGGAATAAGAGCGTCTCTCTCGCTTGAACACCATCTTCAGGCGGACGTAGATCTCTTGACGTATGGTTGCGGTGAATTTGTTGACAAGGCATAGCGCTGTTGCTACAGCGAACACAATGTTGTAGGTGAGGATGATGTAGAAGTTGCCCAGCCATTCCATGCTGCCAAAGTTGCCGAGAAGATCAAAGTTTGTGATGCCTAGAAAGAATTTAAAAAATACAACAGGAAAATGGTTAAACGGTTGTGAATTTACTTAGAAACATGGCTTCAGAAAATATCACCACAAATAACAAACCAAAAGCTTAAACCTAACACTGTCATTTAGAACATAACTACTTGTTTAGTAGCAGTATCTATCTAACACTACTGATAAGTACATACCGTGGCAAATACTTACTCATGTAATCATCCTTCAAAGATAACAAAGACGCTACTTTTCAGACAAAACAGAGGAATGCAGCCACTTAAGAGCAGAGAGACTTGTGACTGCTTCCATCAATGCTATACTTCTGTTCAATGAAACTACGAAATTAGTGATAGTTCATGGTCATAGACATGGCTGATATCTCAACTACCGTAAATCCTCGAGTATAATCCGCACTTTTTTCCCCAAAATTTAAAGGTCAAAATTTCTAGTGTGTACTATACACGAGGTTAAAAATGAAAAATATTTTCTAAGCAAAATTTCCTAAGTGATAAATATGTAAAGGCAATTTACTTGATATTTATTTTTCACTGATGTTATTACTGTTATTTCTTTATTTTCTGCAAACAAAGTGCACAAAAAAGCTACACGTTTGCATTATGTTATATATACAATAATAATAAAGGATGTTACCGTATATACGTTTACAAACCAAGGACGTTATATAGACCTCCTTGACTCAAGTTAGAGAAGGGGTGCGTATTATACACAAGGTTTAGGTTTTTCAGAGATACAGTCCCCTAAAAATCCCCTGCATATTATACTCAAGGGCAGACTATACTCAAGGATTTACAGTACTACAATGGAAAGTTTGAGTTTTGAATTATGCTAAGGAGCAAATATAAAGAAGAACAAGGGTTGAGGAGTTGGTGATGGATGATAAATGTGCATTGGATAGGAAGGTAGAGAAGAGTAGGTTATGACTGTAGATTTTGGGTAAGGCTGAAGGGGTACGTTTCATCATAGCTGGCCTGAAAATTAAACAACAGCATTTAGAGATAGGTAGAATGAAAACAAAAAAGTGTTTCTTAGTTACCTAATGTCTTTAGTAATACAGGCAAGGCAGAGCTGAGTACAAGGATGACAATACAGTTGGCTATGATGAGAATCATTGTGGTGTCATCAATTCGAGGAGTGAGGTGACAAAACACAGGAAGACTGTAGAAACCCACCAGGGAAGCACACATTAAGTAACTGAGGGGCGAAAAAGTTAAGGTCTGAATATAACATATAGATCAAAGCAGTTGTAATATAGCTGGTGCATTAGATATTATATAAAAAGCATGCACACATGAACATACATGAACCCAAAACCATGTGGTCAGGAAGCAAACTTCATACCACACAGCCATGTCTGCACCTTTATATGTAAAAAAGAAATGTTGGATTTAATTTCAGATATTCCTATCTATATACACACACACACACACACAAAACGCACAAACACAAAACACACACATGTAAAGCACCTACATACAAATGTAAACAAATAAATACATACAATATACACTGCAATATAGTCAAACAAGTGATGTGGACACACATAAGGACTAAGACCACCAGTTCACACACACACACACACACACACAAACTGAACACCAGATCATATTTTTAAAGGATACAGGATAAGGATGATTTCCAAAACAGCCCCAACAGGTCCAAGAGCAGACAAGGAGGTTATGCCGAGAGCAAGTTTCTGAAAGTAAAAAAAGAACAACAAAGAATTTGTAAGAGAACAAACACACTGCAATGCTCCCTACCATAAAAAATGTAGGGATCCACAAAGTTATGACAGGTTAGGATGCTGAGAAGCCATGGTCTGTTAGTGTAAACCTAGTAATATTAGGAATTTAAACAGTTCTATACAAGACAGGATTATATCCCAACAATGCATATATTCAACACCACTGATTGCAAATGCACATCCAAGAATTGTAGCATGTAATGCACACACCAATGGCTGTTGCATGCTATGCACATACCCAACAGCATTTACATTTATCTGAAGATGCAAGATGGAGAACAGTACTGGGCCCTCAAGCCGAGGAGGAGCCCTCTAAGTAGTCTCCAAGCCAAGAGGGAAGACTATACAGTTGTTCAACTTGCTAGAAAGGATAGCTACATTTTCCTCATAACAAAAAAGGCACCTTAGCCAAATTAGTCCTAGTTAGACTAGTCTGAGAGCTAAAAAAAGAGAGAGAGTTATTACTGGAACCACTTTGGTTCTAGGGCTGTAAATCAGAGCTAAACTGAAGCTCAGCAACATCAACAATAATCTAATGTTGCATAATATATACTATGTCTGTGTTATAGCTATAGTCCAATACACAAACATTAGGCTTGTTCATGCTAGCATTAGAATGCAAAGGTCAATCACATAACAAAAGGAAATCATGATACAAATAGGTTAATAAAAATGACCAAATACTGCAGAAAACTAAGCTCCTGGTTAGCAAAGTAAATCATCTTCCATTCACAGTTGAAGATATTTCACTTCATTTAGATAGCTGTTGAGAAAAGATATGGACATTACTTGTCTATAATTAGAAAGAAATCAGTGTTAAACAAGAGATGGTTGCTACTTACTTTGGTCCCAAAGGGTAAAGCTTTTATACCAATCAGCAGTTGAAACATATTGTGAGACACCATTAGGACACAGATAGCCTGCAACAGAAGGAAGATTCAGAATTACTAACATTCACAGAACCACACAAGTACATAGGAATCAACATATACAGGAGAGAGAGATTCACAGGTTTCAGTCAGAAGACATTTGCCCATGACGACATGCAGTGGAATTGAAACCACATAGTCGGGAAACGAACTTCTTAGCCACACAGCCATGTACAGAATATCATTAACTGACAAAGTCTATAAAGTTCAGTATATCCATTGCTTTTATCAGCTAACTTCGAAAACCAGATTCACACCAACTACCATGTTTGTATTATGAAAAAATTTAGTCAATCTTATTGGAGTTACCTCCCTTGCTTATTTTCAGTTTTTTTTTCTTTTGTTTTTTTTTCAAATGGAAGTTACTGCCGGTGTTGGTTTTAGCCTTCAAAAAAAAAAAAAGTAAAGGTTTCCAACCCCTTAAATGAAATATATGGGGTATTCCAAGGACTAATTATCTTCTAGCTATCTCACTCTCTCATATCTGAGAAAGGAGACAAACTAAAACGTAATCACGGTGTATGACAATAATAATAATATCAAATTCAACAAAATGTCAAGATGTTACTTACTGTCAGGGCTAGCAATATCAGAATGACAAGTGGATAACCTAGATTTCTTCGCAATGAAGAAACCTGTTTTCGTTTTTCTGAAACGATAAAATAATTACAAATTGCATCTTTACTAAAAAATTATTTTCGTTGTCTTCAACTAAATTAAATTCTAGAAACATATTTTAATGAAAATATATTTTGCAACATTAACTAAAATGACATTGCATTTTTTCTTTCTTTTTGATTCCCTATCGTCCTCCCCTGTTTTTCATGTCAGCATCTATGAAGGAGAACTGAGAAGAGTTTTAACAATTTCACATCTTACACTTTACATCACTTCCTATTTTACGCACCGACCACAAACAAAATGGAAGAGGTAAAGTTTTGCTCAGCTTAGCAGACTGAAGCGTTCTCAGTTGTTTGTACTCTACTTGTTGAAATATTATCATCTTCATTGTTTTAACATGCTTGCATGAGTCAGATGAAGTTTACCAAGGTGAATGCCTTCCCTGTTGCCAACCCTCATATGTTTCCAAACAAAGTAATATTTCTCCAAAGCCAGATATGCTTTTGCAGAATATATTGGAAAATGAATGACACTGCTTATATGACAGTGACACTCATCTACAATTAACATGCTATGTCAAGATAAGGAGACACATACACATATACAATGGTCTTCATTTAGTTTCTGTCAACCAAATCCACTCACAAAACTTTTGTTAGCCTAGAGCTATGAAAGACAGTTGATCAAGGTGCCCAGAAGCAAGCTTCCTAACCACATAGCCATGTCAACACCTAACCCAATATTATTTATGGTACAGTATAATAATTCATAACAAGTCTTGAACTCATAAACTGCAGCAAAAATCTTATACCAGTTGTCTGCATGACTCACTGGAACCTATCTCTCAGATTAGGTATTGCCGTCATACCATTAACTAAATGCTAACATAAAGACTTGGTCAGCCCTAAACTTTAGATGTTGATCACCCCAAAGGCCTGTTGGGGCAGATTAAAGAATTACTAGAGATCAAAATTACCAGGTAATCAAGGTGAGTGCATTTTTGTTTTGATACTTTTGTTTGTTTATTTTAAGACACTTACCAAGTTCTTGTTTCAACTTTCGAACTTCTTCAAGTCTTTGGGAAAAGTCAGTGCCTGCTGTCCCATTTGCTATCTTGGAAGGACCTTTATGAATATAGAAAGACTGAGGTATTAGGGGCTCGACGAACAGAGGTGTGTCACAACAAAAAAGGGAACTTAGCAGTAACACAAAGTAAAATACCTTGGGTAATCAAACGACCAACACAACAGTAACAAACAATCTAAAACAACTTGAGCCATCACAATAATATACAAATACGACAACTTGAGTCATCAGATGACCAATACAGTGATAAAAACCAAAGTCATTGGTCACCAGACTGATACCAACTCAGGAGCATGTATCATGGTTTTGCAAATTGTTTTAGGTGCCTGTGTAGTCCTGAGCAGCCTCTTTGCCCACCCACCCTTAATTCAGCAGAACATTCAGGATGTGACAGATGGAAGTAGAGAAGGCTGCACCAGCACTAAGCTGGTACTCATTTTTCAGTCAAGCACACTGGAGCAGCATGGAGTGCTTTGCTCAAGGACACATTGCACAACTCAGTCCAAGAATGGAAACCATGACCTTGTGATCATGAGGTTGACACCTTAACCACCAGGTCATATGCTTTCACCAACATAGCAGTAACATAGAAATTATGGTAGCTTGAATCCTAACATGACCAACAGAACAGTAACATACTAATTTCAAATGCTTGAACTTCAGAGGAAGCTGAAGAAATAACCAAATCAAGTTGCTTACCACACTTGGAATGTTTTATCTTGCGGAGTAGGTCTTCTTCAGTGAGTGATGCCTGGAACAGATCTGAGTCGATATCATGGAGGAACTGGAGAAAAAAAAAGCAAAAGGGAAGAATCAATACTAAAGTTATGGAAGAGACCATATCAAAGTTATGTAAGTTCTCTTAAAGTACTAAGCAATCTGTGAGAAACTTGTCATTAGATTATCCTGTGGTATCTAGTACTGGTAGATTTACTAGTATTAGCAGAGAATTTCATGCGCGCGCGCGCACACACGCACGCACACGCACGCACGCACACACACACACTGCTGCATGTTTTTTCTTATCACTAGATGTGTCCAGTGCATGAACCAACTTTCGGGGGTTACTTCATCCAGCTATTCTAGATTCATCAAAATCCGTGCCTTCTCGGTTGAAAAAAAAAAAAAAAGGTCCCATATTGGATAGATTTTATCATCAACTGTTGATCCAGGTTGACCTTAAAGTAGAGAATGAGCTGAGAGTAGACTCCTTTTAGACAGTTTTGTAAGATAGTGGAAGTAAACTTAGTATTATACCTTCCGTATAGCAGCACCAATGGTATTGTCAAGAGAACTTATAATTTTAACCCTTTTTAAATATCAAACCACATGAGACCAATCAAGTTCTATGAAACAAATTTTGTTTTAAATTGTTTTAAATTTAAACTTTCCATCAACATTCCGTGTTAATATATGTTCCAGTCACCAGCTGAATAATGACAAAGGTATTTTGGAAAATTCATTATATTCAAAACTGATTGAAATGAAAACTGTGTTTCAATAGAAATACGGTAACAAAAGGATTATAAAGTTATGCAGTTCTCTATTTTAACCCTACTGTACCTTACATTCAGTGAAATCTAACATGCTAATGCCACCACTAACAATCCAAACATAAAACAAACTTTGTACAGACCTGTGGTTTCACAACTAGCTGTCCCATAACAGTGAACATCCGAGCAAATCCGACAGGAGTGCACACTGCAGAAGAGAAAAGATGAGAAGTAGATGAAGCAACATTCAATTAGATATTAAAAGTATTACAATCACAAGTAAGAATTTAATGAAATGCAAGAACAAAGTCTTAGAAAATAAAAAAATACTAAGTCAGTTGATATGGATTTCGAGGTGTGGGGGCTGTCAGACAAGGTTGACCATACAACAGTACATGTATGCAGAGGACTGGGTTAGATTATTATTTTTTTTTTTTTTTGTTGGAAGAGAAGCGGTTGCCATGCATGCAAATCTTCCCTCTCCATGCCACTGATGTTTATACAAGGCAAAGGACAGATACATCATGGCATACCAGTTCATCCCAGGCATTTCTGTCAGAACACAAAGTGTTTGATATGATGCCACAAGGAAACCTTACCTGATTCTCCAATAGTTCTACCAATCCATTAACCTGGATTGCTAACCGTTTTATTGACCCACCCACCCCACTCCCGCCATCCAAAAAGACAAAGCTGACCTGCATAGGATCTGAACTCAGAATGCAGAGAGTCACAACAAATACTGCAAGGATACTAACAGTTCTGCCATAAAAGAAGCAATAATACTCACACAGCAGTGCCAATACTCCCAGGAAAGATATGCATGAGTAGAGATATGGTAGGTAGATATACCACACATCTGAAATATATTAACAAGGACATTGTAAATATGTTAGTAAGGATATAGCATGTATCAGTGTGTATGTATGCATGTGTAGAGATATAACACATACCCGAGAGAGAGAGTGTGTGTGGATACAAGCTATGTGTAAAAATGTTATGCATATATGTGAGAACAAGTGTGAATGTTTTCAATATGAGGCATGTAGTCAACTGGTATGGTTGGTACATTATCTTATATAAGGATACATTTGGTTGTCTGCTCATTCAAATGCATGTGCATTCATAGTGAGTACACACATCCTTTACCTTAATGACAATACAGTTTTGACTGCAATTATAGGCTGTGTCAGACGTCAGAATTAAAGGTTGTGTTGGAGTGAAGGTAACAGAATAAGAAAGTGTTTGAAATTATAAACAGAGAAAGAAACCAAGATTACAAATTGTGGTTTTGGTCGGGATTAAAAACTGGGACAAAGGATAAAAAAAAACTGGGCTTATAGGCTGAGGCAGAGGCCAGGCTTATAGGCTGTTGTGGAAGCTAATCTTTTAAGGCTATTGTCGAAGCCAGGCTTATAGGCTGTTGTAAAAGCCAAGCTTACGGGCTGAAGCAGAGGTCTGGATTATGAGCTGAGACAAAGATCAGAATCATTAACTATAGTGGATGTCAGGGTTATAGGGACAGAGGTCAGCATCATAAACTGGAATAGAGAGTGAGCTTAATGACTGAGACAGAAGTCAAGATGAAAGACTGGAGCAGATTAAAATCAGGATTAATGACTATGAAAAATACAATTATACAAAACATTTTAAATTTGCTTAATACACATTTGCTTTTTGTTGACCAAAGACAAATATTAAATACGCCCTTATTTGCACAAAGTAAAATACCAAACCTTGATGGGGTCACCACCCTTAAATACACACAATCTGGTACCACCATATATTCATCATCACCATCAACCTCAGGACATTACTGCCTTGAGTGGACCACCACAACCAGCATTCCTCCCTGAATGGGATACCAGTCCTTTGCAAGGTTACTTATTTATAGTTACTTGGATTGGAGCAGCCTGAAATGAAGTGTTTTATTTTTTATATCAATCATTAGGCTGCAACCATTCTGGGACACTGCCTTGAAAAACTTTTAGTAAAAAAAAAACTGCTTTTTATTCTTATTTTATTTTCATTTTTAGCCTGGTACTTATTCTATTGGTGTCTTTTGCCATATTGCTAAGTTACAGGGATGTAAACACACCAACACCGGTTGTCAAGTGGCAGGAGTAGAAGTGACAAACACAGACATTGGATGGTAGGAAGGGCATCCAGCTGTAAAAACCGTGCCGAGACAGACACAGAAGTATGGTGCAGGGTTCTGCCTGGTCAGCTCCTGTCACATCATCTAACCTATGCCAGCATAGAAGCAAGACATTAAATTATTATATATATATATATATATATATATATATATATATATATATATATATATGTAATGGTGGGCTTCTTTCAGTTTCCGTCTATCAAATCCACTCACAAGGATTTGGTCAGCCCCCGAGTCTATAGTAGAAGACACTTGCCCAGTGGGACTGAACCCAGAACCATATGGTTGGGAAGTAAGCTTCTTACCACACATGCACCACAGGGAACTGGAACTAGGATCTTGTGAACCTGAGTGCAACACTCTAACCACTAGGCCACATACCCTTCACCTTCATACATGAGCACCCTAAAAACATCCAACCCACTGCTCCCTGCCCTATATTTCCATGGGTTCCACTGCTATATAAAAAATTTTTTAAATAAAATAAAATACAGATTTAGTGCTGAGAGACTATAGTTTTGTATACAATTAATTGACGATATTCATGATGACCTTTGACTGAGGTCAAATTGATAACAACTAGGGTGGGAATGGAATCGGGAATGAAGGTGGTAGATCTCTGAATCAGATAATCATTTCTAACTTTAACACAGAGACAAATTTTTTGGGTGCCATTCTTGGACAACAGGCTTAATCTATCGCCTGGTTTAACTCTGTTGGTGCTAATCTGCCCAAGATTACCCATGGTTCCAGGAGACAAATTTCCTGTTTTAAAGTGATCTAAATTAAGACCCTCCATCAAAATTCCAAAACAATTCAGGTTCCAAACATCAGCTTAATAACCTTTTCTACTGTAGGAACAAAGCCTGAAATTTGGGGTTAGGGGACTAGTCGATTACATCGACCCCAGTACTCAAAAGAATAAAAGGCAAAGTCAACCTTGGTGGAATATGAACCCAAATTGTGAAGACTGATGAAATACTGCTAAGCATTTTGCCCGGCATGCTAACGATTCTGCCAACTCGCCACCTTAATAATAATAATAATAATAATAATCCCTTCTTCTAAAGGCACAAGGCCTGAAATTTCGGGGAGGGAACTAGTCAATTACATCAACCCCAGTGTTTCACTGGTACTTAATTTATCAACCATGAAAGGTGAAGTCAACCTCGGCCAAATTTGAACTGAAAACGTGAAGACAGACAAAATAGCAGTATTTTCACCTGGCATGCTAATGATACTGCCAGCTCACTGACTTCACCAGCTTTAATAATGGCAGTTATTTTACTAAAGTCTTGTAGCAAGTCATAATAAACCTTTATCGGCAGTAATATGATGTAATGGTCATATTGCCTGAATAGGTATAATTCTTAGTTTCCCATTGGTTGAAATTACTGTCCATATTTGAATTCTAAACTTTCGTCAAAGAGAAATCTTTCACAAAATACGGTTCTTAGAGTTCAGGTATGAGCAGATATCAAAACCCTGATTTTTGGGAGATTAATCAGTGATCGTTGGTTGTCACTCGACTCCACGACACTCACACTCAGTGATCGTTGGTTGTCACTCATTTCCACAACGCTCGCTCTTTTGAGATATTGGTTATTTTTATGCCATGTCTATTACTTAAATCAACTCTAGTAGCTTAGTATGGAAGAATTAGTAATATAAATTTTATGTTGTAACTCTCTACAACAATTTCCTTTGACTTCTAAATGTACTGTAAATATTAAATGTATGTAAATAAAGTAATTTAGTAAATACTTTCTCTTTCTTCGTTTTCTTCAACCTGTTGATGAGATTTATTTCTGTAACTATGAAACTGTTATTATAGCGGTGAAAAAGAGCGAGCTTATTTATCTTCAACATACATGTACGTTTCAGCATCCAGGTGTATATAATTCATCACGGCATCTATGCAGCCTGAGTTAAGATTTATGTATAGTGATAATACTTATAAGTTATAAGTGACGGGTTTATCACTATAGATTTCTACTCAATAAACATCTATATTTATTATCTTTTCCAAGTCAAAAACATTTTAAACCAGATAATCCAACATAATGTTATAAATTGGTGACAAACTGACGTGGACTTAGAAAAGTTTACTCAAGAGAATAATCACCATATAAATAAGATAATCTCAGCCCATTATAAAAGTGGTAAAACCACCGCTTTATAGTCTTCATTATTTTCAAAATTAATTGCAACGAAGGTAACGTATTTCAATAGAAGTATGGTAACGCTACCAAGTGGTTGATGGGTGCTTTTTGCAGAGTCTATTCTGGTGCAATCCTTCAGGATAGGTCTCCTAGGTCTCCACTCTGAAAATAACTTCCTATCTTCCTTCCAACCACTAAACAGTGTGTGTTTAGGAAGGCCATCAGGCCAAAGGAATTATGCCAAAGCAGATACTGGGGCTCAGTGCAGTATTCTGGCTTCACATCCTGTTGAACCATATCCAATCCACAGCAGCATGGAAGAGGAGCACTTAACAGTGATGACGATTACATACATATATCAGACTGGAGCCTGATACAGCTCTCTGGCTTACCAGTCCTGGTCAAATCCATGCCAGCATAGAAAACGGATATTAAATGATGACGAAGACATATATATGTATATATGTGGTACAGCCTGGGTGTGGAACCCAAGTTTCAAATCTCAATACATTATTCAATTACATTTCATAATACCTCTTATATATACACCACGAATGTAGGTTTATGTAAATTTGGTGCTTATTCAGTCTCACATGACATGTAACAGTTTCAACTTTAAGGGTATTCCAATTTCCACCAAAACTAAATTTGCCTCTTTACATATTCACTTCACTTAGCCAACCACAAAAAAATTTTTAAATTAAATTTCTGAATTTTACACATTTGTTTCATCCTCACCTACACCCTTCACTAACACAACCCCTTTTTTTAAAACCCCTTAGCATTCAGATTACTCTGTCAAATATAATACTTATTTATTCACATTCTTTTGAATTAATCATGTAGCTAAGAAATTTCAATAATGGGATTGTTTATTATAAGAATGACATTGTAGGATAGGTGTGAGAAGCTCGATGTGACCAGTTTGGATATAAAACAGGTAGAATATTTAGGCTAAATACAGCCAGATTAAATGCTAAAGGGTTAAACCCTTTCTTTACTTGAAAATATTTCAGATAAAGGATTATCAACTCCCAATAAGACTGAATTATTATACATATGTAATTATTTTTCTTAAAGCATTTTGCTAGCTGTATAGCAAATTTTTGTAGGGAAGGGATAGAGTATCCTGAATCCATTTTAGTCTGTTTTCCATCCGTCTGGAGTCACATACTCTTGTGAGATTTGAAATTGCAATGTAACAAGATATGACATTGTTTTTGCTCATACATTATACTATTACGACCACCCCTCCTGAAATTACTACAATCACTGCCTTCACTCCCAAGCAGAACCTCCCAAGCATGCATCGGCCAAAGGCACCATGACCCATCTTCTCCCATTGACAATCACTGCCAATACTAATACTACAATAGCTCACCACCTTAATAATAATAATAATAATAATAATAATAATAATCCTTTCTACTATAGGCACAAGGACTGAAATTTGTGGGGAGGGGTAAGTCAATCACATCAACCCCAGTATTTGACTGGTACTTAGTTTATCAACCCCGAAAGGATGAAAGGCAAAGCTGACGCCAGCGGAATTTGAACTCAGAACATACTGACGAAATGCCGCTAAGCATTTTGCCCAACATCCTGATTCTGCCAGCTCACCACTTCATTAATAATCCTTTCTACTGAAGGTAAAAGGCTTGAAATTTGGGAAGGGACTAGTTAATTACAGCGACCCCCCCAGTGTTTCACTGGCGCTTAATTGACCCCAAAAGGATGAAAGGCAAAGTCAACCATGGCAGAATTTGAACTCAGGACATAAAGACAAGAGAAATGCCGCTAAGCATTTTGGCTGGTGTGCTAATGATTCTGCCTTAATAATAATGATAAATGCAAATGAAAAAAAAAAGAGAAAAACTGCCATTCCAAACAAAAAAGAAAAGAATAAACATTTTAGTAGTTACTTTCAAGAGGTTTGGAATATAAATAGCACTGAAATACTAGAACAATCTAGAAAGAAAGCAAAATAAATTTTT
>NC_068997.1:46312798-46317510 GCF_001194135.2 Octopus bimaculoides | reverse complement strand
ATATATATACACACACACATACAAACACACACACACACACACACACACACACACACACATGAAGGGAAAGCACAGACAATTGTAACAATGTGTGTGTGTATACACATTCATACATAGACATACATACATGCACACATGTATATATGAAATTATTTCTTTCAAACACTTTGTTTATACATATAGCTACATATATATGCACATCTATACACATATACCTGTAATTACACAAACACACACCCATGTACATGTAAATACATATACATATAGATAATATGCATTTATGAATACACATATGTATATGCATATATATGTAATCAGGTATAGGTGTATATATATATATATACACACACACACACACACAGAGACACACACACATATGTATACAGAGTATGAGGAATACTTGAGGATACTTAACAGTGTATTACTCTCTTCAAACTAATTTAAAGCTTTTGATTTCTTTCAGATACTCCATAACAAATAAAATATGAACACAAGAAATGAAAAGACATGCAGTTATTGTTGCCAGGTCTACATAACATAATAATTTAGAAATTGCAAACTTCTTAAATGTTGCAAGATTTTTTTGTACAAAGATTGGCTAGAATTGGAAACCTCTGGCAGGAATGTTTCAGCTGTATAAAAGAGAAAAATATATTCTAAACGTTCAAACACTATAAGGACACAGCAATTCATCAAATGAGTTTAAAGCCTTTTTGATGGTAAACCCAGAAAATCAATGAGAGCCATCATCAAAGAACTTCAGGTGTCTGAGTGAACCATCAGAACTGTGAGGACACCTGATAAGATGTGCTGAGTGGAGGCCAATTCATGTCAGCAAAGTCACTAGAAAACTGATTTGATCTATGCCAAGTAGTTATTTAACAAGGCTTTAAAAACCCTCACAAACATGGCATGCTTTGGTTCTTCTCTGATGAGAAAAACTTCAACCAAGATAGACCATAAGTCTGACAGATGGTTATGTGCAGATCTGTCCAATGTCCCCAGAGTTATACACATTAAGTTTCCAGCAACTGTGATGGTTTTAGGAAAGGTGAGTAATGAACATCATGTCATGCCAACTCACATCTTTCTACAAAGTCTTAGAATCAATGCTGTTGGATACATTGAGATGCTGCAAACAGTTGTTAATGGATGAAGTGAAAGGCCATGTGTTTCAACATGACTCAGCACCTTTTCACAAAGCCTAAGTAATCCAAGAATGGATGTCAGATAATCCTTACAATTATGTAATAACAAACTTGTGGGCTCCAAACTTGCCAGATTTAAACCTCATGGACAACAACTACTGCTACTACACACACACAAACATATACATAATTACAAACTTAAGAATATATATAACACACAGTGCAAAACTTGGTCTCCTCTCCCTTTTGTTTTCCACATTTTACTTCAATGGAAACAAATGAGAGAAGAAAGGGTTGGTGGGAGAAGGGGGAATAGAATGAACAACAAACAAGAAAGATAAAAGAAAAAAGTAATAAAATAAAATAAGAATTATTATAAAAAAAAGAAAAATTAAAAACAAAAAAATAACAGAAAAATTATATAAAACAAAGGGTAAAATAGCAGAGGAATTGAGGTGCAAAAAAAGCCAAACATATTTTGAAAGGTTCTAGTTGAAGATCTTGTACCTAAAATGCAAGGAGTTAAAACTAGTATCTCCTGACAGAGACAGGGGGCACTGGAATAAAATATACACACTGATAAACTGGCAAGCCACTGCAAATAGCATTATGTCCAGAATATAATAGAAACAGTACTTACAACTTGGTTTCCTTAATTCTGAGGGGATAGAGAAAACGATAGAGAGACAGACAGATGGAGAGATAGATAGAGACAGACAGAGAGAAAGTGATACAAAGACAAAGAGTAAGAGACAGAGAGCAAGAGACTGACAGATATGGAGAGAAAGACAGACAGACACAGAGAAAGACAGACAGACAGACACAGAGAAAGACAGACAGACAGACACAGAGAAAGACAGACAGACAGACACAAAGAAAGACAGACAGACAGACAGAGAAAGACAGACAGACACAGAGAAAGACAGACAAAGAGAAAGACAGACAGACAGTGAGAAAGAGACAGACAGAAAGAAAGTGTTACCAATAGATGAGAAAGTGAAATAGACAATTAAGAGAGAGAGAGAGAGAGCTGAAGAGGCTGAGTAATAAAAGAAATGAAAAATTAAAACTCAAATCAAAATATTCACATATGGAATATGTGAATATGCCAATATTTTCCACACATGTAAATATTTATAAATATGCCAACATCTGCAGCTACATGTTCACATATATATATATATAACCATACAAGCATACACACACACAACCACACATATATTACACACATATATTACATACATACACTACATACATGCATACATTACATACATGCATTACACACATACATAACACATACACACACTGATACTATCATTTTCTTATACACTGAAATTTATAAAACATAAATGGGGCATTTTAAAACAAGGTGAAAAAAAAAATAGAATTTACAGTATTTTCATTTTTTTTTTTCTGTCATCAAAACCAAATATCTCAGGTAGCAATAAAATTTTTTAAAAATAGAAAAAAAAAACATTTACAGTAATCCCTCAACTATCACAGGTGTTACATTCCAAAAACCCCTGCGATAGGTGAAAATCGGCGAAGTAGAAACAGCACTGTACCGTATGTGTTTTTTTAATTTTTATAATTTGTATATATTTATTTTATTATAAATGCAAAACAACACCACGGAGGAATCGATGTAAGCTTAAATAATAAACCACAATAGGTGAACTGCAATATGCTGATTAGATGTAAACAAAACCCATGTGCTTTTCACTTGACATTTCCTCACATCAAATCGAAAGATAGCCACATCATCCTTCTAGGTAGCTTACTCCTAGTTTAAATGGTTCATGTAATATATCATAGTTATTTAAGTACAATATTATTTTGACTATAATGGGACCCAAAATTTTTGCACCTTAGAAGAAAAAAAATCCTTTTTACATCCATGCAAAATGCTAGACTCCCACTCAGATTTCATCCTGATATTTTGTATTATATCTCTCACATTATACACAAGGAAATAAAGCATCCACTTTGTTGAAAGCATTAGGGAACAAATGTTCAGTCTGAGGATAACTTCCTCATTCCTTCCACCAATCTCAGAAACCCTGAAAAGGGTCACAGGTGCTGGTTTCCCTACTCGTCATTAGAAAGTAAAAAAAAAAAAAAAAGAAAAGAAAACAATGGCTCCTACAAGGTTTGAACTTTTCACCATGTAGTCAATTAGCCCAACGTGCTGGACCACTCTGCCACTTTCTCTCACCAACGAAATTTTAAATTATCAATGATGAGCAAAACATACCACACACACACACAAACATCTGCAAATATATTTGCACACACATGCGTGCACTCACACAAACATCTACACAGTCATTAGTTATGTTACATAAAAGACAGTTGATACAGGATGCCAACTGACAGAAGTAATTTAGAGCAGCTGGAGGAAGGAGAAACATTAACAGCACTAGAGAAAGACAGAGAGAGTGAGAGAGAGAGAGAAAGAAATCAAAAGAGAGAGAGAGAGGACATAGAAAGTAGAACAAAAAAAGACAGAGAGAATGAGTGAGTGAGCGAGCGAGCGAGTGGGAGACAGAGCATCAACGCAATAGTTCCAGACTGCTGCATTTTAACAAAGAACAAGTGATGTGAAAACCAAGCTCCACCTGCACACGTCACCTGTGCACATTACCTGTGCAACTGGATGGAGTTAACAATGAAAGATATTTAACCAATGAAATAATTGAAAAGAACATAACAGGATAATCAAGATACAAAGTATTCGATGTCAGAACATTATATATATATATATATATATATATATATATATATATATAAACCAATACCAGCATAGGAAGCTGAGATAATGATGGTTACAAAAACACACTTTATACATGTATATACATGTATTTATACACACTCATACAGGCGCATACATATATAGGCTTATATATGTATTCATCCACAAATACATGTACACACACACATACATACATACATGTGTGTTTGTGTTCATACGCACACAGTTATTGGGTCCAGTACACAGCTCTTGATGAAAGCACTGCAGTTTTTCCAGTTTGTTAGCCCCAATATTTATCAATGCTTCTGTTTATATAAATAAACTTGCACATAAAATTCCAACCAGGATAACATATTCCTACCACTTTCCTATTCAGCATGTGTGTGCGCCTGCATACGTACACTATAGGCATTACATTACACACACACACACACATTTACTGAGAATACATGCAGGATTCTAACTACATCAAAAGTGAAACAAAAGGATCTTAATTTTTTTTTTTTTTGCTGTCAAGCCCACATGTTTGCTCTCACACACACACACACACACACACACACTTTCTGGTTTATTAACTCCAAATTATTTTAGACCCTGGCTAAATATATAAATACTTTTATAGAATCAATTGTTTCAACATATATCTGCAATTACCATTGGCTTTTCACTGTTTCTCTGCCGTGGAGCTTACAGCAGCTCAGTCCAGTAATGTTTTATGTATATACACATATGCATACACACACATATGTACATCATCATCATTGTCGTTTAACGTCCGCTTTCCATGCTAGCATGGGTTGGACGATTTGGCT
>NC_068997.1:46302312-46312788 GCF_001194135.2 Octopus bimaculoides | reverse complement strand
CTTTCCATGCTAGCATGGGTTGGACGATTTGGCTGAGGACTGGTGAAACCAGATGGCTACACCAGGCTCCAATCTGATTTGGCAGAGTTTCTGCAGCTGGATGCCCTTCCTAACGCCAACCACTCAGAGAGTGTAGTGGGTGCTTTTTACGTGCTATACATACATACATACATACACACACACTCCTAAATATATTGTGTGTATGTCTGTGTGTATTTCTGCTTTTATGCATAACTATGAAGACAAACTTTAAAAGATGCACTCAATACATAAAGACAGTGTATGGTGTTTATTATCACAATTCATAGTAAATTGGATGTTTCACCAGTCATTGGCCAATATATTGATCATGGCAGCACACTGTGACCACGAGCAAAGCAATTCATTTCACATTGATTCAGGCCACTCAGCAACAAACGACCACCAGTGACCCATTCACAAGGTGTCAGATATTCAGTTGTTTCAAGGCTCCAAACAGACCAAGAAAAGCTTAAAGGGCCTCAGGGTTCACACTTGTAAACATAAGGAAACAGGAAATGTGTCACGGCCGACAGGAAGCGGTGCAGCTTCCTGGTCTAACCAACAGTAGTATTATTCTCTTCAGGGGACTGTCACATTAAGTTGAGAGCATACAACTACATCATATCACTACTGCATAAATCTCAGAGATTTAGAAATATATTATTTCTAAATTTGAAATCAGTGAATGTATTTCACTAGAATTATTATATGTTTACAAGAGCTTGACAGGCACCTAGCAGGTCATGCTACTCCAGACTGATGACGAGCAAAGACTCAGAAACCTGTCTTTGGATGCTGGCTTAGCTTGGTGGAGGTGCTTGTCTCCTCCTTGTAAACATAAGGACACAGGAAATGTGTCAAGGCCGACAGGAAGCGGTGCAGCTTCCTAGGTCTAACCAACAGTAGTATTATTCCCGTTAGGGGACTGTCACATTAAGTTGACAGCATACAACTACTTCAGACTAATTTTTATTCTAAAATGTGCATATGTGCATGTATGTGGATGCGGATGCACACATGCATGTATGTATGTGCATGCATGTGTACGTGTGTATGTAGAAATATGTATATGCCTGACACCATAAGCTTATATGCATTCACTCAACCGGATAGAAACAGCAGCAAAATCTTCCCCCACCATCTCACTCAAGAGGGACATTGGTCAATGGAGTTCTTGATATACAAAAAAAATAATGGGGGATGGTCGTTGCTGGAACACTTTTGATCATAAGTCTCTTCAATCACTGACCTACACAAATTACAATCAAAATTTTAAAGGAAAACATAAATCATGATAACACCACCATCACTATTACTCACCAAACAGGGTCTGTCGACTGCTCTTATCTCCATCTATGAGAGCAGAGGCCACCCAGGCTATACCAAACACCAGGATTCCTAAAATGATCAGCACTACTGCAGTCTCGTAGACTCGGCCCATGATTCCCTGAAACATGAAATGGTTATTGCTGCGGTTACTGAGATATATGTTTGACAGTTGATTTCAGTATAAGAGTAGTTAACCCTTTAGCGTTCAGATTACTTTGTCAAATGTAATGCTTAGTTATTCACATTGCTTTGAATTAATCATGCATTATCTCGCAGCCTTGAACTTTTTTTTGAATAACGTTGTAGGGTAGGTGTGAGAGACCAGATCTGGTCAGTTTAAACATAAAACAGGTAGAATATGGCCAGTTTAAAATGCTAAAGGATTAAGGGTGTTGTTATTAAAGGAGTCGTTGAAAGCTGTTTGGGTTTCTCCTGTGGTTGGTTGATGATAACAGATAGAAAGTTTTCACTATGCATTCTCTACATGTCATGATATATATATGTATGCATGTGTATGGAGGTAGCAGGGAATATCAAGTGTAGTGTTGGCAAATTTTGGGAAGCATGGAAGTTTTAAAGGATGCAATGTCTCAGCAGCTAACAACTGGTGCAGGTAGTTTGTCCCATGCTTCAGTAAGTCTGAGTGTGAAAAAATGTTTCTAAAAGTCATGGGAGCTGTGCTGTTTTCTGACTGTAGGAATGCCCACATGTATTAGACACATGGAGCTCAAAAAGGTGCTCAAGGTGGTTGTTGGCACGATGGTTCTGCGTACTGCAATGGGTATAGGAAGGGGTACATATATATGGATTTTTTAGCAGATGTAGGTGTGTAGAGATGTGCAAGTGTGAGAGTGTAGTGGTATGGGATAGTGTGGTTGTAAGAGGTAATGGTGCGAGTGGTATTTTGTATTGTGTGAGAGGAAGGCATGGAAATGAGAAGAGACAGGTGAAAGAGGAACGCCATTTATGATAAAACAATAAGGAAAAAACATAAGAGAAAAAGAGAGAGAAATACAGAGAGTCAGACAAATGAAAAAAAAAAAGAAACAAGCACTGAGTTATTAGAATAATGGTGAAAGGGGAAGCATGTAAAGGAAAATGTGGACATAAGGAAGAGAAAGTGAAAGAGAATGCAGAATGTACTGACCCTCCTTGAGCCAGAAAACCCTTCCGACTCTGTGAAGAAGTAGGAGAATGGCATCAACATGAAGAGCGCCAGGTTGGAGAGAAAGAAAATTAAGTTCCATAGTTCTGCAAAAAAACAAAGACAAGCAGTTAATTCACAAGGATATATCATGTATGGCTTTGTTAGCATGTAGAATTTAAGGAGCCATTGACCTGAAAATAACTCATAGTTGCTGGTGAGAGAGAGAGAGAGAGAGAGAGAGAGTGTGTGTGCAGTGCGAGTGTGTGTGTGTGATAAATAGTATCTGCTTATTTGTCTCATACAACAAACAAAAACCAGAGTCCAAAGAAACTAGCAATGGTTTGTGTTGGAATAAATAAGTTTTTGCAGTGTGGAGAGATGAGAATCAAGATATTTGGATAGATTTGTGATATGGGAGGGAGATCATTTTGTATATATAATGTCTCTTTTTTTTCTTGTTTTAGATAGTGGGATACAATTTAAAGGCAATTTGGCTGCTGTTTCTAGCAAGCTGGGTAGGCTCGGTCACTGAAGTTATTTGCTAGGTTGGCTAAAGGCACCAAAAGAGTCAGCTGCCAGTGTTAAATTGAGTATTAAATCTCTCACCCAAGAATAGGAATGACTTCTTTTGATGAACTTCCACACAGTATATGTCCACCAAATTCCACACACCAAGCCATTGGTCAACTTGAGGCTTTAACAAAAGACTATCATCTACTGTATCACAAAGGCCACCAAACCGAAAACCACCCATTTGTAGAATAAACTTCTTTACCACATAGTTATGCCACCACTACCACCACCACCACCACCATCTCTGCACACTCCCAAGGAGATTAAAACAGTGACAAATAACATGATAATGAGCTTACCGTGAATTAAAGAACTGTTGAGCCACTTCACGTAGTAACTGTCGGGATAGAGTAACAGGACTTCGTTACTGACTATAGAAATGGGTAGCAACAAGACAGCACCAAAGGATATGGCTAAGGTAAGGGTGCACAGCAAAAGTCTGGAAGAATAAAACAAAAGGCATCAAACAGAGAGATAGAGAGAAAGTGAAGAAGAAAGATGATGAGACAAGACAATGTAGCAGCAAGTAAAAGGATAGAATGAGAAGGACGGAAGATAATCAAGGTGTTAACACTTTAACATTTAAACCAGCCGTGTCCAGTCAAAGTATTCTACCGGTTTTATGATCAAACTGGCCAGATCTGGCCTCTCACACCAACACTATAATGTCAGTGTAAAAATTAACAGTTACCTCTTCAAAATCTCAAAGCTACAACATAATGCATGATTGATACAAAACAATGAGAATGAATAAATATTACTTTTGACTGTATAATGTGCATGCTAAAGGGCCAAATCATTAGTTTTTAGCCCTTCAATAAAAGAACAGCCCTGAAACTCTCACTTCCTCAATGCTGGTTTTTTTTTTATTTCTTTTTAATTTTTTGTTTTGTGCACCGTCTTTCCTTACAGCTTCAAATAAGTCAAACATCAAAAGATTGGGTGTCATTGCTTTCATTTATTTGTTTGCTTAATTTATTGAATGACTGATTGTTTGATTGGCTGTCACCCTGGAATTTCAGAAACTATTGGATCTAAGAAATCCTCAGTTTTTATCAAAACACTAAAAAAAAAAAAACCCACTAACTTACAGGGACATAAACAAAACAACACCATTTGTCAAGCACTGGTACAGAAGAACATACACAAAAATGTACACCCATACACACATGATAAGTTTCTATTAGTTTCCATCTACTAAATCCACTCACAAGGCATTGGTAGGCCCAATAGCTATAATAGAAGACACTTGTCCAAGGTGCAGCACAGTGGGACTGAACCCAAAACTACATGGTTATAAGGCAACTTTCTTAACCACACAGCCATAAGCTGTTAGAGTAATTCTACAAAATAGAGACATGGTGGAAGTATCCTAGGTCGCTTAACTTGTTACCATTTCTATAAGATTCAGACATAGTAAAAGTACCAAAGCAGATCTCAGACAAATAGAAGGATGGAAAGATACCCCTAATCACATTAGATATTAAAAACATTTTCACATACTTTACTGTATGTATATGTGTGCATCTTTTTATAGTTTTTTCATTTTACTTGTTACATGTAGCCTAGTAGTTAGGCTGTCGCACTCACAACCACTAGATTGTGGGTTTGATTCCCAGACCAGGCATCACATTGTGTTCTTGAGCAAAACACTTCATTTCACATTGCTCCAGTCCCACTTTGATCAGAGGGGGATGGAGGGGGGGAATGTTGGCATGCTCGCTTAGCCAGCAGTGTGGTGTTATTCAATGCCTAAAACAATGCAAAGCACATTGTGACCAGCGATGTATAACAACATCTGATAGTCTAGTTTGGTCAGTCACATGATCATGTGATATACTAATTAAAAATGGATAAATCAAAACAAGCTAAAAAAAAATGTAAACAATTTCCTTCCATTTTCAAGATACACAAACTCAGATGTTGCTGTAACCATACCCCTTTCAACTGGCACCCCACATCTACCCAGGGAGATGTTGACCTACTATGTACAGTATGTTGTAGTAGGATATGGGGAAGACGCATTGTAATAAAGTTACTCTTCAATTTTAACTATGTTTGTGTATAGATGTCTACGGAAGTGGGTGTGTTCTTTTAGACACACAAATAAACCAATACACACAAACGGGGTCGCGTACGCGCGCACACACACACACACATACACAGATACATACCACCCAACACACAGACTCAAACATACATCCAGACTTATGCATACACAAAGACACATATACATTCAGACACACACACACACACACACACACACACAGACACACATTCAGACTAATACATACAGACACACACATTCAGACTAATGCATAGACACATATACACACACATTCATTCATTTACATGTACACACACACACTCAGTCACACACACATACATACACAATGTGACAAGAGAACAAAAGATAACCATGGCTACTTACGAGATCTTGTAAACATAAAGATCTTCATCACCTGTTGGATGAAATGAAAGGAATGCATAAAACAAACAGCACAAACAATACTTTATTCTAAAACATTTGACATCAGCAGTGTTTTCATATAACATAGTGCAGCTACACTATAATTAATATATATATACATATATATATAAAATTTATTTAATGGCTTTACACTTGTGTTAGGTCTAGACTACTTACTGTGTGTACCACATTAAGAAGTAAGGATATTTCAGTAATATACTTCAGTTGAATTCTCCTTACAGTTTATAAAACATTTTGACCTGCTCCCTTTCAAATTTGGCCTATCTTATTTGCACATTCTTCACATAACTGTGGAGAAAAACATCCCAAGTTATAGAAGAAAACCCAATGCACTGATATTTTATACTATTCAGTTGTTAAGAATTATGCTTAGTTTTAAGAGACTTGAAACTTGAAAAACCAAAGAAAAAAAATTCCTTTTCCTTAACCCTTTCGATACCAGCCTGGCTGAAACCACCTCTGGCTCTGTAGGACGAATGTCTTGTTTTTATAAGTTTTGAACTAAAATCTTCCTCCAAACCTTAGTCACTAGCTTAATGATGTGCAGATTTAATATAGACACAAACCGAATGCATTGAAAATGACAGGATCAAAATGATGGCAGATGTATGCAGGAGAGATGGTACAGAAATATAATGCATGCTCAATGAAAAATTTCTGTGAATTGATTGTAGAAGATACTGATGGAACAAATGCAAATAAGAACTAGCAGACTGAGGAAGCAGCAGAGAACATCTGGTTAATTATTAGGTATCACTGAGGAGATCAAGATTAACCCTTTCGTTACCAACCCAACTGAAACCAGCTCTGGCTCTGTAGTAGAAATGTCTTATTTTCATAAGCTTTGCATTAAAATCTTCCACCAAATTTTAGTCACAATTTGTGTTCCTAACACTAGCTTAATGATAACTAAGTTATTTTACTAAATTCTTTGTTATATTTAAAATTGATTGAAAGAAACACAGAGCATCTCAAAATGAATATGGCAATAAAAGGGTTAATATGCTAAAATTATGACAATATAGCTTGAGCCTTGCTACAAAAAATATTACGAGCACAGCAGAGAAAATCCCTAAGTTGTAAAGAAAAATCTTCATTGAATGATATTTTATTCAGTTCAGTTATTATTTTGAGAATAATATTTAGATTTATTTTTATTCATGTGCCCTTTTAAAGCCTAGCCAGGCTCAAGGGTCCGGTTTCTCGGTTTCTATGGTGTACATGTTCCCCACCCAGCTGGATGGGACATCAGTCCATTGCAGCTTTACACAAGAAACAGGAAAAAAGAGTGAGAGAAAGTTGGGGCGAAAGAGTACAATAAGGGTCGCCACCACCCCCTGCCGGAGCCTCGTGGAGCTTTAGGTGTTTTCGCTCAATAAACATACACAATGCCCGGTGTGGGAATCAAAACCGTGATCCTCCAACTGCGAGTCCACTGCCCTAACCACTAGGCCATTGCACCTCCACATGGTTCCAGGTTCAGTCCCACTGCATGTCACCCTGGGCAAGTGTTTTTTACTGCAGTCTTGGGGCAACCAAAGCCTTGTAAATAAATTTGGTAGATGGAAACCGAAAGAAGCCTGCCATGTGTGTGTGTGTGTGTTTGTCCCCCACCACTTGACAACCAGTGTTGGTGTGTTTACACTCCCTTAATGTAGCAGTTCAGCAAAAGAGTGATAGAATAGGTACCAAGCTTTAAAAAATATATATATTGGGGTTGATTCATTCGACTAAAATTCTATTCTATAAGGTGGTACCCCAGCATGGCCACAGTCTAATGAGTGAAACAAGTAAAAGATAAAAGATACTATAAAAATTATAGAAAATTCTAGAGACAAATCCCCCATGCAACAGTATTTTGTTTAAATGTGTTTTCAGACTATAAACCACATTGAAAGACGTGAAGCATGGAAAACAGTCATTTCTCTTATAAGCACGAATTATGAAGCTGTATTTCCTCGGAGCAGAAAATGTCATCTATAAACACAGAGAAATATGCACAAGTTACAGAGAATAAAATGCAATGCAATTTGTCTTTATTTTATTTGAAAAAGAAGGAAAGAATTTTCTTTTCACACTAAAACTATGACAACCTGAAACATGAGAAAAGAATTTCACTTACAGACTAAAATTATGACACCACAAATGTTGCCCATGAGCATAAATAACCGTTTGTTTTAACTTTCCAAATATCCTCTTATATGGAAATATAGCTGCATTTCCAGCTGATTCTCATATTGATTTTATTTTGGATAAATAGGAGAGAGGGAAAGAGACAGACAGACAGACAGATCATCATCATTAGTTTAATGTCTGCTTTTCTATGCTTGTATGGGCTGGACAGATTTTACTAAGGTAGCTTCTTTTTTTTTTTACACACACATACATATGACAGGCTTCTTCCAGTTTCCATCTACCAAATCCACTCACAAGGCTTTGGTCAGCTCGAGGTAATAGTAAGACACTTGCCCAAGGTGCCATGCAGTGGGATGGAACCTGGAACTATGTGGTTGAGAAGCAAGCTTCTTACCACACAGCTACATTTTTTTACCTGTTTCAGTCATTTGACTGTGGTCATGCTGGAGCACCGCCTTTTAGTCGAGCAAATCGACCCCAGGACTTATTCTTTGTAAGCCTCGTACTTATTCTATCGGTCTCTTTTGCCGAACCGCTAAGTTACGGGGACATAAACACACCAGCATTGGTTGTCAAGTGATGTTGGGACAAATACAGACACACAAACATATACACACACATACATGTATATATATATATATATATATATATATATATATATACATATATACGATGGGCTTCTTTCAGTTTCCATCTACCAAATCCACTCACAAGTCTTTGGTCGGCCCGAGGCTATAGTAGAAGACACTTGCCCAAGGTGCCATGCAGTGGGATGGAACCCGTAACTATGTGGTTGAGAAGCAAGCTTCTTACCACACAGCTACGTCTGCGCGTAAGTTTGTGTTTTTTTTAATAAAGACGCTTGAAATAAATTATGCAAAACATCCAAGTCATAAACCTTAGGTGCTCTCCAAACCCACACTGCTGATTTTTCTCTGCAAAATCAAAGTAACTGCAGCCATTGAGAGATATGAGCTCTGCAAGGTGGGGGTGACAGTTGCAGCAAATGTTGCTGGCCAGTCTCCACAGCAACCCGATTGCAATCATGTCCACAAGGCGGACATGACTGTTCTATGGGGTACAACCCATTTGTTCTCAGGGATACAAAACCCATTTATTCTCATCATTACTCCCTCCCACCATCTTCTGCAGCTTCTCCCCTCCCACCTTTCTTCTCTTATCATTTTTGTTCCCTTGGTGAGGTAGTTATGTCTCGATAATTTGATCCTTTATACTTTAAATGTGTTTTTTTCTTTCCTTTCTTTCTGTAAAACTATGTTTTTAATAAAATGTGATTCATAATATTTTTACTGAAATAATATATTCCAACACATGTTACATAATGCATCAAAATTTAACAATAAAGCTTGTATATAACATTTTTTTTTTTTACTTTATACAATCATATTACTGCAATTATATAAATGTACGTTTAGACAGAGTGAGGTAGCAATTACATAAAGCTAGACAGGAGTTACTTAGCAAGAGAGGTGTATGGTGGGAGACAGGTGGTGAAAGGAAGGGCCATTAGTGTAATGCACTTCAACAAATAGTTTCTGAGTTTGGAGTTTTGATTATATAGATATACATATAAAAATGTATATCATCATCATCATTTACCATCATTCTTTTCATGATAACTTGGTTGGATGGTTTGACAAGAACAGAGGAGCCAGAAGGCTCCAGCGGGTTCTTAATAAGATTTGTCACAATAAAATTTATGAACTGTAAATGGAGTGGATCCTAATATTTCAAGGAAGGCCCTTGCACAATATTTCTGTCAACTAAACTAAATCTTAATCAAAATTTCATTATGTACACTTTATTCTTAAGAGGTGTTTGGATGGTGGACATAAACATTCAGTTCAACATCAACACTGGCCTTGAGCAGAGCCCATATATTGCAAGCATTTAGGCTAAGTTTGCAATTTGTGTTGCTTCAGAAGCTATGTATAGAGCATTTTCTTTTTCTAAATAAACCATTGAAAACAAATATATATATAAGACATTATACACATTTATGAAAATATTATTTCAAGGACCGGGTATCAATAGCTTCTTATCTAAAACTTACCTAGAAGACAACTTCACGAGAGGGAACACTTGTCCAGAAGCCACTTGTATGAGATCATTCACCCAGAGGTCATCTACATGGGGGAGTGTCACTCACCCAGTATGAGCAGACACACATCTAGTGGCCACCAGTAAAGGATACACACACACACAGTCGCCACCAGTAAGGGAAAGATACATACACATACAAACAGGTACTTATAAGAGTTACACAGTTGTTTCCAGTAAGACAGAGTCACCCAGCTGCCAGCACAAAGGGGAACACAGTCATTCTCAGCATCCATCTTAAACACTAACCCAATAACCACCAGTAAAGACAGCACAGGCACTTAGACATTACCTACAAAGAGCCCATCGCCAATGGCATTGAAAAGTGGTACAAGTGCGTTTTCATAGAGACCAGCTTCAGAGAGGAAATACATTTCTTCTACTGCCAGGCACTGAGACGACCAAATAATTCATGGCATCATTAAAGAAAGGAAGTCCTTCAATTCTCATCAAGTGACTAACAAAGCCAGCCAGTAGTATATTCTCTGCCTTATACACAAGCTTCTAATCAGCACTTAGCTAACCTCAAACACTACTAAACAGCAAAACAGAAGGAGGGAGAGAAACTGTAATGGTTTATATATAATCTTAATTTCTCGGATATCAATCAAATTTGACCCTCTCCTGGTGTAGGTCACGAGAGGTTAATAGTAAGAAA
>NC_068997.1:46296464-46302167 GCF_001194135.2 Octopus bimaculoides | reverse complement strand
CTGCATAATGGTTTCAGCCACTAAAACTACATATGGAACCAAAAGTGGGGCTAGAAATGAACTAAAAGTGAACCAAGAGTGGAACTCACACATGGACAGAGTGCAGAAACAGGTGTGGAGCCCAGGTGTGTACCAAATGTAGCTACTGTGACACTAGCACAAGATAAAAATAGTCATAGTGAAACTATACAAAATGTTAAACACTTGGATCATTCCTTCTTCTACAGAAGCACGTTTCTCTCAAATTCACTCCCTCCAAACGAGTCCTCTCTCTATTCACCAGAAAGGAGCAACAAGACTAGTGAATAGCTATTGGACTAGCTGCTCAAAAGCCAAGAGTTCAAATTCACCACAAGCACTTCAATGTATTTCTGTGTAGAATCCTTTATTGCTCATGGCCCCCAGTTCATCTAGATGTCAAGGAAATAAACTAAATCATTTGCAATAGATCAGAATCCTACCCATGGAGGGGGGAAAAGATTTATCTCTCATCTGCTTATTATAAAACTGGGACTAAGCACTGGTCCTTAACAGTTTCTTGGAGGTTTTGTAAGTATATACATTACAATCACTAAACCTACAATAATTAAAACACAATTTAAGTTAGTATATCACAAACTAAAAAGGTTGAGAATGGGCCCTAAAGAGCTAGCTTGCTCTGTCACTCTTTTATTGCCATCTATGTTAAATTTCTGGAAAATTTCTTTTCCATGATCAATTCCTTCCACTTTACCATTGAATAACATGATGATGATGACGACGACAAAGACAATTATAATGATGAAGATGATGACAACTACGATAAGGATAACAATTACGATGATGATGGTGATGACAAAGACAATTATAATGATGAAGATCATGACAATTACGATAAGGATAACAATTACGATGATGATGATAACAATGATGATGATGATGACAATGGTGATGAGGAAGACAGTTATGGTGATGATGATGATAATTATGGTGGCAATGATGGCAATTATGACGATTGCAATTATGGTGATGATGATGGCAATTATCAACACTTGTTTTCACCGATTCCCTCTCAAATAGATAACCCCACTCTGACAAGCTAACTTCAGTCAATTACAATCTGCCACAACCATCAACTGGCCCCCTCATACTCTCACCAAAAATATGAGCCCCCACCTATTCATGAAAAGAAAGACAACAAAAAGAAGACTTACCGGTATAGCACTCATCAGTGTCAGGTTTTTTCCTGATCAGCTGGATCCCAACATAGGACAGTAGTATCAATAGAACTGACAGCAGCAGAAATATCTGGAATATAAAAAAAAAAGGATGGTTTTTATCCTTTAGTGTTCAGATGATTCTGTCAAATGTAATGCTTATTTATTCACATTGTTTTGATTTAACCATGCATTAGCTTCTGGCCACAAGATTTCGATGACATGATTGTTTATTTTTACACTGACATTGTAAGGTAGATGTGAGAGGCTAGATTTGGTCAGTACAGCATAATAGAATATTTTGGCTGGATATGACTGGTTCAAATGCTAAAAGGTTACGACACAGCAACTTTAGAAGCAAACCAGGAAGCCTCAACATCACTGGCTCTCAGCTGGGGTCCATATGAGCCATGGGGGTTCATTAAGATTTCTGGGGATCCATCATAGCAAAATAATAAATTGGAGATCCACAGGAGTACTTTAAGGACCCCTGAATAAATTTTTGATTCAGAAGTATATATTACAAGAAACAGCCAGGTTTCTTTAATGTTTTGCATAGTTTAACCTAGACAAGTTTATATATGAATAACAAAATAGGAATTTTGAAACACACACACACTGTCTAAAAGTCCATAAGTCAGAAGAAATATGCACTCATATGGCAGTTGCTATATTTCATTCCATAATTGCCATCACTGAAAAGCCCAAGGTCACATAATCAGACTGCAACCTATCACTGTTGTTGAACCCCTAGTACAAAACCAATTGGTAAGATTGGCCATGATGGATATATAATGCTGTACACTTTGATTAATGTGTGTGTGTGTATGTAATGTACACAGACACATACATGACATATATACATATCTATACACGCACACACATACTTTTTATGCATGAAACAACGATTAAAAACTACTCAATCCTGGAAGGAGAATAATCATTAAGCAAATGAAAGATAATGCTGAATAAATACAAGAATACTATTTAGCTATAGTTTCATCTTTCAAATCTTCATTAATAACATGTTTAATGCAAACAGCCACAAAAATGTACAGTCTCCATTGACAACATTTATCAAAGATTACCAAAGCTTACTACCACCACATAATAACGCATCAGCTCTCTTGCTGCCAATATAATTCCTGCTCTGCTATAGCTGGTGCTGTTATACAACTAGATTCAATGATAACAGCAAGATAACAGTCTTTGTACAGATTTTCCTATTACATAAGCACACACAAGGTTGAGAGATTAACTTCCACTCTACAGATGGAGGTGTTTGTGGTGTTTATGTTTTCCTCAATATCCTCCAGCAACGTCAAAAAGTGTTGTGAAACGGAGTTAGAAGGAAACTGGAACTGGGTCACATGACTTGATGGGAATTAAGTTAGCAGTTGTGAAATCCATGTCATTTTCTAGTTATTTTTTTCCTTTCTTCTTCCTTAACCATTTTGTTACTATATTTCAGTTACACTACACTGCCCTTGTTTCAGTTAATTTAAGAACAAGGAATTTAGAGAATAACTATCCGTTTATTTGTTTCAGCCATTAGATTGCTGGGGAACCGCTTGTGGTAAGTAGCTTGCTTACCAACTACATGGTCCCGGGTTCAGTCCCACTGCGTGGCACCTTCAGCAAGTGTCTTCTACTGTAGCCTAGGGCCGACCAAAGCCTTGTGAGTAGATTTGGTAGATGGAAACTGAAAGAAGCTCATCGTATATATATATATATATATATATATATATATATATATATATATGGAAATTAATAGTTATCGCCAGTGTCTGCGTTTGTCCCCCCAGCATTGCTTGAAAACCGATGCTGGTGTGTTTACATCCCCGTCACTTAGCGGTTTGGCAACAGAGGCCGATAGAATGAGTACTAGGCTTACAAAGAATAAGTCCTGGGGTCGATTTGCTCGACTAAAGGCGGTGCTCCAGCATGGCCGCAGTTAAATGACCAAAACAAATAAAAGAATACACAGAGCAGAAGACACTTAACCAAGATGTCACAAAATGGGACTGAACCCAGAATCACGTGGTAATAAGAAGCAAACTTCTACTACACTACAACACCTGCACCTAAAATAACTTTTATAAAATAAATTCATAAAATAATAAAGAATTTAGTAAAATAACTATTGCTATTTGTTTGGAACATAAATTAGCATAAAATTTTGATAGGTTTTAATTTATGTCAATTTAAAACAAGAACTTTGTATCATAAATGAAAGGAGAGGCAGTTTCAGATCAGACACTATTGAAAGGGTTAAGCAATCTCAATGGAAGTAGCTTTACCAATGAATTAAAAGGTATCTTCTTGGTTTGCCAAATGATCGATGTACTCTTCAGAGATATCTAGTAAATGGAAATAAGCAGATAGTACTGAAGTTTCTGAAGTAGCAAACTCAATTCCCTGACAACTTAGCTTCACTGAGATCTCTCTAAGATTACATCCTGAATTATAAACCTGACAATTTTATCTCGGTCTTAAAACTGTGCACTTTGAATCAATGCCAAACTAGGGAAAGAAGCAAATCACAGACATTCCACAAACATAAAACAGAATTTTAAACTAAATTATTAATCTAAAGTAAAATTTCTAAACATCTGAAAACGCTTGGAAGAATTTCAAACTAAAATCTCTCTCACATTAATGGAACTGGTGTATTTCCCAAAAACTACTACTGCTACTACTACTACAACTATTACATATACTACTACTACTATCACCACTATTACTATACTGCATCCTCAAATATGTTCCCCCATCAGATTTTGTTGCTGTTGTGGATATATTTCCCCGAAAAATCAAGCTTGCCGAACTAATTGGATACAAACGATTCCTTTCTGAGATTATAAGAGTGTTTGAATATAAGATTTAAATGAATAGGCATGGCAGTGTGGTTAAAAAACTCACTTTGCAATGATGTGCTTTCAGGTTCAATCCCACTGCATGGCACCTGGGGACAAGAATTTTCTACTGTAGCCCCAGACCAACCAGTGTTTTGTGAGTGAAGTTGGTAGATAGAAAAACTGTGTGGAAGCCCTGTGTGTGTGTGAGAGAGAGAGAGAGAGAGAGAGAGAGAGAGAGAGAGAGAGAGAGAGAGAGAGAGAGAGAGAGAGAGAGAAAGAGAGAAAGAGAAAGAGAGAGAGAAAGAGAGAGAGAGAGAGAAAGAGAGAAAGAGAGAAAGAGAGAGAGAGAGATTGTGAGTGCGTGTCACCCCTACCCACCCTCATTACCACTTGACAAACCATGTTGGTTTGTTTACATCCCTGTAACTAGCAGTTTATAAACAGAGATTGATAGAATAAGACACAAATATACATATATATATATATAATATATATACACACATAGATGTATACACACATATATACACACATACACACACACACACATATATATATATATATATGCAACAAGCTTCTTTCAGTTTCTATCTACCAAATCTGCTCACAAGGTTTTGGTTGGCCAAAGGATATAGTAGAAGACACTTGCCCAAGGTGCCACACAGTGGGACTGGACCCGGAACCATGTGATTGGGAAGCAAGCTTCTTACCACACAGCCACTCCTGCAGTATATACACACACATACACACACACACAAATATATACAATATATAAAAACCCACAAGGAAAACACTTGGAGTGGCAGTCTTTCTTTTTGTTGTTCCAACAAGTGAAAAACAGGTAATCAAACTTGCTGGAATCAGTTAAGAACAAAAAATTCAGTGATGCCCACCTACATATTCCTGCTAGAAGAACAGGAATGCTAAACAACTGCAAAACATCCTGGTCCTTATAAATATCAAGAATTATATGAAACAATCTGTACAGGGGAAACAAACAACAAAATTGATGCCAAGTAATAAATCAACTTTCATGTACATTCCTTAGTAATATGCAACAATTTCTAATTAATTGTGGGTGTAAATTCCACATAACCAGTTTACTATAATTAATTTTAATAAGGTTACTACAGAGTTTGTATAATTATTTGGTAGAATTAGTATCCTAATCTCCCTTAAATCACACCACTGTCTTATAATCTAAATAAAGGACCAGCTAGTCATGGCTGGATTGCACTTGATCACGTGTTTACTTGAACATTGCTGAGCTAGGTCTAAATAACCACAACAATTAATTTCAACAAGCAAAGAACCTTTAAATCAGTGGTTCTCAACCAGGGTTCATATGGCCCCTTGGGGGGGGGGGTCCATATAAGATATTTTGGTGAAATTTATCTGCAATAAGTTGGTTATACTTCTACAATACACAAAATATTTCAACAACCTTTTAATACAATTCTTAACATTTTAATTTTTTTTTTAAATGTGATTTATTAGTAGTGATGAAGCCATGGGTAAGGATAATATTATAAAAGCACACATGAAGAAAGGAGAGGAGAGTAAATAGTTAAATCAGATTAGCAGAAGTCTTAGAATACGGAACAATATGCCTTGTGGTAGTTATTATTTTTATTTTTTTTTGTAGTTCCCAA
>NC_068997.1:46293387-46296098 GCF_001194135.2 Octopus bimaculoides | reverse complement strand
CACCACCACAAAACTAATGTAACACAACTGCTCTATATAGTTTAGTGTTAACCAAGGGCATATTTACCAAAGATGATAAATTCAATTTCCCTTTTTTCTTTTTATTATTATTAGAAGTTATTCCCAACAAGGCAGCAAACAACCAATGATAGAACAGCCCTCAAGCAACCATTAAGTATGTTGGGAATTACAAAAGAAATGGAAAGGGAAAATTTTATTTTAACTTAATGAGAAGTTGCCCCCAAGAATCATACAAAAAAAAAAAAAATGCAAAATTTGAAAACATTAAGATCATATTTATCTAAGAAAAACGAGAAGGAAGAGACTGAGTGCCACAAGACAAGAAGCTCATGGAGAGAAAATAGAGAAGAAACACTTCTTGAAGGAGGGAGCAACAAGGTATTGGGTTATCCCATAAATAATGCAGTTTTTCAATTGCATGAACTAAAAGTCAGAGGGGGATGGGATAAACTACCTGCATCAATTTGCTAGAAAAATAGTAATTTTACCTTGTCCTTATTCTTAGTGCAAATTTTAAAGAGTGCAGTTCGATTTTAACAGTTATTTTTACAAAGCTATCATAGAAGTGACAAAGGAGCATATTCGGTATATCTTGCTTTATGAGTTCAGTAAAGGCAACAATGCAACAGAATATTAATGCAGTATATGGGGATCGGACAATAAGTGTAAGCCAGTGTCAATGGTGGTTTCAGAAACTCCAAGTCAGAAACAACAGCCTAGAAAACGAGCCTCATCCTGGAAGCTTTGTAAGAGCTTGACAAAGACATCCTGAAAATCCTGGTGGAACAAAATCCCATCATAACTGTTGAGGAACTAGCAGAGAAGCTTGGATTTGGTCATTCAACCGTTCATTGACACCCGTGTGCCATTGGAAAAGTCAGCGAATTGGGTCAGTGGGTTCCTCACAAATTTTCTGAGTTTACTCACGTGCAGAGAGTGAATGTGTAATCTTCTTTGCTGTCACGCCTCACGAATGAACCCTTTTTGGACCGAATAGTGACTGGTGACAAGAAACGGATTCTCTATAAAAATTTCAAGTGCCGATGACAGTGGATAGGGAAAGGAGAAACACTGGCACACCAGGCTAAAGAAGGTCTTCACCCACATAAGGTGTTATCTGTTTGGTGGGATATGAAAGGTTTAGTCCACCTTGAACTTTTAAACCCAACCCAAATGATAACAAAGGAGATCTACTACATGCAGCTTGAGCGGCTTAAGTCAGTGGTAGAAGAAAAACAACCATCTCTGGTTTCAAGACAAAAGGTGTTCTTCCATCAGGATAATGCTCAGCCACATACAGCAAGGATAACTTTCCAAAGACTGGAGAAGTTTGAATGGGAAATGATGCCTCATCCACCATATTTGCTGGACAATGCCCGATCTAATTATCATTTATTCTGCAGTCTTCAAAATTATTTGGACAGAAAAAATATGAATTCTGTAGACGAGATCAGAACAGTACTCAATGAGTATTTTTCATCCTGGGCAAGTGAATTTTGGAAGAGGGGCCTTGCAAGTCTACCAGAGAGATGGAAGAGTATTGTAGAAAATGAAGGAGAGTATATTTAAGATTAAAAAGGTACTTTGTCTTAATTTTGACAAATAAAAGAAGTATGAAAAAACCGCATTATTTATGGGATATCCCAATAAAAGGATGAGATTTAGCAGAAAAGTGAATTACTTGATTGGTAAATTTACAAAAGTACAAGGGAAGAAAGTTTGGCAAAACAACAACTTTGGAAGTATTTATAGAATAGAGATAAAGCAACAATGTCTCAACATTGAGAGAAAGGCTGAAGTTTAGTCGCCAAAACAGGACCAATAATGTCAGAAATCTGCTCCTGAATTCAATCAAGAAGAGAACGAACATATCATATAATACAATCCAGGCATAATTTGCTTTCAAATCTAATAATACATACACAAAAACAAAGTAAGGTGGAAGTTGTATTATATACAGAAATAACTTACACGTTTATATTCACGCCAGAGAAGTAGATTCAACGTGATAGCACACCCTACGACAAATCACCACCACATGCAACTGGTATTAACACATTTAATACAATGCATATCAAAAAGCTAATTAATAACAATTATGCATTGAGGAAAAGATGACACTAACTTAAAGACATCATCATATGTCTGGTTTCAATGCTGGCAAAGTTTGAACAACTGGTCATATCATGGCCTGAGTTAGTTCTTGTTCAGCGTTTACTACCCTTCCAAACAAGTTGACAGATCATACCTCATATGTTGTATTTTGGGCATGGTTTCTGTGGCTTACTATACAGAATGTGCTGATATTATTTCGATAAGAAGACATCTCTGGACAGGTTTCATTCTTATTAGACCTCTTCAACAAAGTATAGTCTTTACTGTATTTACCAAAATAGTGAAAAGAGAATCATAAAACATAATTAGCTTTCATCATTTACATGTTTCAGTTTTTCGATTGCACCCACACTAGGGCACTGCTTTAAAGGATTTAGTTAAACAAATCAACCCCTAGTACTTATTCTGTCAGTCTCTTTTGTGGAACTACTACATTACAAGGACATAAATAAACCAACGCCCATTGTCAAGTGGTGGTGCAGGCCAAAATCAAAGACACACATACATAGATATATACAGAGTGTGTGTGTGTGTGTGTGTGTGTGTGTGTGTGTGTGTGTGTGTGTGTGTGTGTG
>NC_068997.1:46272380-46293146 GCF_001194135.2 Octopus bimaculoides | reverse complement strand
TGTGTGTGTGTGTGTGTGTGTGTGTGTGTGTGTGTGTGTGTGTGTGTGTATACACATATACATACACAGAATGGTTTTCTTTCAGTTTCCATCCAATCATAAGGCTTTGGTTGGCCTGGAGCTACAGTAGAAGACACTTGTCCAACATACCATACCATAGGATTGAACCCGGGACAATGTGGCTAGGAAACAAAATTCTTGCCACACAGCCACTGCTGTGCCTACATAATGTCCAATAAATGAACATAAAAATTAACACATTTACTAAAATAATAAACCATTGAAGAAAAAATTACCCAGAGACACTATACACATGAAAAGCAATAGTTAATACTTCCTTAACTATCTTAGCATAAGCTTAACTATTGCTCATGTAGATGGCATTGCTGAGCAATTTTCCCAACAGTGATTTATCATTTGTTCATTCATTTATTTGAAATCTATTTTTCCAAGCAAGCAAGGTTTATATGATGGTATTTGAGCTACAACTTTCACAACCAGATGGTCTTCCTGTCACCAACACTTACCTATTTTGCCAGCAAAGAATGTTTTGTTTCCAAAGGAATTTGAAAGCAAAGAACTTACTGACAATTTATTGACAGAAAACGTCAACAAACATCATCAGTTGCAGCCCAACCACAAACAATAACATCACTGCTTGCAGGTGAGCTGCAAATAGTGATGTCATTGAATGTAACCATAGCTCAGTACGGATCGTGAACATTTACACGACAGACTTCTTCCTGTTTCTATCTAACAAAATCCTTCACATGACATTGGTCAGCCCAGGGCCATACAAGGCACTTTGGCCATGTTACCATGCAAAGGGACTGAACCCAAAGCTGTGTGACTGAGAAGTAACTTCTCAGCCATACAACCCTGTTCATGCATACACACATATAATCAGTTGTGTGTGTGTGTTTGCTATTATGTTTGTTCCACCCACTCGTTTGACAATTAGCATTGGTTTGCTTACATCCCAGTAACATAGCGATTCAGCAAAAGAGACCGATAGAATAAGTACAGACTTATAAAGCTAGATTATGACCAGATTAATCAGGATGTGATATGTGCTTTCTCTTCTTGATTGAATTCAAAATCAAATTTCTTAACATTATTGGTTACTCTAATAGGCTCTAAATCAGGGGTTCTCAACCATTTTTTTATCTATGGACCCCTTTGATTATTATTTTACTTTGGTAGACCCCCACAAAGCCATTCAATGTTTAAAAACTGGTTTTATAGATACTTCTTTCAAAATTCCTATTTTGGTTTTCACACATCAACTTGGAGGTTGAACAATGTAAAATGCTAGAGAAAGAAACCTAGCTGTTTCTTACAATACATACCAATGCATAAATTGAAAGCAACATTTTTTCAGAGGCCTTTAAAATACTATTGTAGATCCCCAATTTACTCTTTTGTTGCGTGGACCCCAAAAATCCTATATGGACCCTCAGGGGCTATATGGACCCCAACTGAGAACCACTTATCTACATAGAATAAGTACAGACTAATAGAGGCCAATAACCCTACCTAGGGGAAAAAAGCCAAGTTACCGAAATTTCAATGACGGTGTAAAACCAACAAGACCTGGAAGCAACAGAAAAGACAAACTAGAGCTGAGAACAATGGAAGAAAATGTCAATGGCCTATTCTCTGAAGGAAGTAAAGGGTATACGCATATGTGTGTGCATTTGTTATGCCCAATATACTGCGAGGTCACTTAATCTCTGTGCTGTGTTTACACAAAGCTATCTGTCTCAGAAAAATCCAAAGATTTCATAGCACAAGAAAGACTTATTATACAACCCATGAAAAAAACATTAAAAAAAAAGGAAAGAAAAAAGGACATTAATATGTTAATAACTGACAGAACAACATTGAGTGACTGTAATGTTGTGTGAAAGAAACTTGAGAAGTCAAGGAACTACACAGACATAAATACTGAATAGAAAACATCACGGCATGTAAGTAATGTCTATTAACCTAGTTGTAATTAGTACAGCAGTAATAATAGACAATCACTCAGTTCTATAAAGATTCTCACAAGATGATTGCCTATAAATATAGACAGGTATATTTGAGAGAACAACTATACCGGAGTCTGTAAACAGTGAAAGAGCATCCTCTAATCAAATTGGTTAACTTTGTATATTTTTTATTTAGACATAGCCCATCCAAGATGTCCTTTATTCCTTGTGAGGATGAAAGGAAACTCCTGACACTACTTCTCAAACCATGAATAATAATAATAATGAAGATGATGATGATGATGATAATAATAATAATTACCATTTGCAATTCTGGTACAAGGGAAGCAATTTTTTGGAGAAAGGATTAGTTGATACCATCAACTCCAGTACTTGACTGGTACTTTATCAACACTCAAGCTGTCACTCTCTAGCCAACAAGATTATGGAGAGAGAGAGAGAAGTCAAATCACTCAGGCCATATCTGCCGTTCTCACTCACCTTCGAAATAAATTTGCTGGAGAGTAACATAACTCTACCCTCCAGCTTCCACTCTAAGTGGAACTTTAAAACAGTGATGAGAACTTGACAAGAGAGAAAAGTTACAATGTGTAACAAATTTTTTTTTTTGCCTTTAGCCTGTATAGGTGTTACTTCCTTTCTGCTTTTATCAAGAAATCAAGGGAAATGGCTCCCATTCCCTTCAAACTTTGCTTTTGTGACCTGGACATCAGTATTTTGAAACTAACCTATTTTTCATTACATTTCAGATAGTCAATGCTGACCTGCTGAAGCAGAAATAACATTATAGCAAATATTCTGCTCAATGTCACAGATTTGCTTGTCAGTTGCTTGACCTTATCCATTTGAGCATGTCCCTTAGTGACTGACAATATCTGCATCTCTGCTCTTGAGCAGGAGTAGTCAGGGAGCATCATAGCCATGTGTTGAGAGGGATTCTTTGGGGGTTTAAATAAATGTAAAAAAGCAAAGTTTGAAGGGAATATTAACTATTTTTCATACTTTCTAAAGATAAGCAAACAAGAAATGACAGTTGCTCCCCAAGGACAAAAATCATGTTACACAGTGCTATCTATCTTCAATACTTTCAGTACTACACATTCACCAAAACAACCAGACTTTCCCAATCAAAAGGAAATCAGTGGGAAATTTTCATGCTGGAATCAGCAGGCAACTGGATCCATAATCTCACAACAACAGCTGTTTGACAAAATCCAATAAATCAGCAATGACTGAACATTGAATAAGTGCATGCACAACAGATTATACATCACAGACAGGCTGGCTGATGGCACAAAGAGGACCAGAAGAGTACTTTTTGTGGCATCAAGTGTCTTGAACTGACAAAGCAGCCCAGTAGCCATGTCAAACCAGAGATTTCAAGAAGGATAGGAATACCAAGATGATTCTGAACAGATTAGTGAATGACCAAATAATAAAATAGCATACCTTATACAATGAAGGCACATGGCCTAGTGGTTAGGGTGTTGTACTCAAGATCAAAAGATTGCTGCTTCAAATAACAGATAGGGCAGGGCAGTGCGTTGTGTTCTTGAGCAAAGCACCTCATTTTACATTGCTCCAGTCCACTCAGTTGTAAATGAGTAGCCCTGTGACAGTCTGGCATCATATTCACTTATGCACCATGGAAACCAGCCCTGAGTCCTAACTCTCAAAGCAGTAATGTCCAGGGGTTGATGATGATGACGATGTGGTCTTACACATTTAACAACACAGACACAGACATTGTTGTATTGATATACTGCTTGATATACAGAAGAAAAACCGCTAAGCATTTAGCATGCCGGGCAAAATACTTAGCAGTATTTCATCTGTCTTTAAGTTCCGAGTTCAAATTCCACCAAGGTCAACTTTGCCTTTCATCCTTTCGGGGTCAATAAATTAAGAACCAGTTGCGTATTGGGGGGTCGATCTAATCGACTGGCCCCGCCCCCAAAACTTTCTGACCTTGTGACTAGAGTAAAAAAGTATAGTGATATACTGCTTGTCTACCAATTCTGCTACCAACAATAATTTTTTTTTTTTTTATTGTATTTTATCACAAGTGCAATGGATAAGGAGACATTACAAGGATAAGTTACAAACCAGTGGAGGTTAGGATCAAGGATTAGGCACATAAGAAAGCAGATGAGAAAAAACAATATAAATGACAATGTCTCCATAGGGACACAGCCATTTGGGGTATAGTCAGAAACCCTACAGATTCTGGGTTTTTCATACTATCAAGAGCAAGAGCCCTGTCCCAGCAGTGGTCAACAGCCATACATTTACATACTCAGAGTAAACCCATTCACTCAAGTCATACATTCACATGCTATGTATAGACCCAATCACTCAAGCCATACTCAATCCCTTTCAGGAAATTTACAGGAATGCAATACTTCCTCTCCTCATCCTCCTCTGTGAGTTGATTTGAGTTCATCAAACGGGAAGGTCCTTATCCTCAATCTTATTAATCTCATCCCCCAAACTATTTCTCTTCATCATAGCCACCAAACATAGAGGAAAAACTGACCATCCTTACTTCATCATTATTCGATGTCCACTTTTTCATGCCTGCATGGGTTGGATGGAATTTGTTGAGGCATGGTTTCTTTGGCTGGATGTTTTTCCTGTTGCCAACCCTCACCATTTCCAAAGCAAGCAAGCAAGATAGTATTTCACATGACAAGACATATTTTTAACAGAAGACCAGAAACAAACATCACTTGTATGACAGGGACTTGCAACAATCACACACTATCAAGACAAGGTACACACACGCACACACAAAATGGGCTTCTTTCAATTTCCATCTCACAAATTCACTCACAGGGTTTGTACCCTAGTTAACCCTTATGTCACCATATTCCTGTTAAATTACATGTTTTTCTTTTGCTTTATTTGGAAAATAATGAAGAATAGATAGTAAAATAATTATCTCGTTATTAAGCTGATGCTTGAAATAAATTAAACATGAAATTTTAATGGGAGGTTTTAATTCAAACCACTTTAAAACAGAGTTTATACCATAGAACCAGGGGCAGTTTGGTATGAAAAGGGTAAATGAAAATAAAAATTACATGACCTAGTAGGTCATAATTTGATAACATTACTTGGATTAACACATTAAGCCAGATTTAGATTTTAGTAGGACTCATTGAGTAATGCATTTATAATTCAGTAAGTCACAATGAAATTTTATTCCCTATGGTCATAAAGTGTGACACAACTTAAGCTTCAAATAAAAGCTGGTATACTTTGAACACATGTCTGCTACACCAGCACTAAGTTAGGGCTAAACAACAACAACACAAAAACAAACACCAAAGTTCAACTGCTATATTAACAGACCAAAGCCACAATAGTTATGGACACTATGCTCACAGATTCCAATTTCGCTATAGCTTACATTGATGACATACTCATAAAAAGTGAATCTCGTGGTCAGCATACCGAGCATGTTAAAAAGGTGAAGAAAAAAAAATTTATTTCCTTCCAACAGAAGTCAATCTCAAAAGGGGAAATGTTGTGGTGATAGACATTAACACCACTGGGTAATTAACAGATGGACTCTTTGGGCTATTATAAAGAGTAACATTATCATTGAGATGACAGAGAGTATTTAGAGTCTCAAGTAGCAGTAGTCAAAAGTATATTTTTGAATTCATTGCTTTACTTCCAGTTTGTTAAATCGTATATCTAAAATGCAAGGATACAAAAGTTACCAATCCACCTGAGACCGATCTTGATTCCAGGACAAAAACATCCTGTTTTAGAGTGATCTAAATTAAAATCTTCCAGCAAAATTTGATGCTAATTGGAGGCTTCAAACACCAGCTTAATAACGACCAAATTATTTTACTAATTTCTTAATTTTTTAAAAAATTAATTGAAACAAAGAGAGAATATTGCAACAGAAATACAATAAGGTTAAATTTCCCAACAAATTTGAAGAATTCTTCCCCCAACTTTTTTTTCTATTATTAAGGTTTTTTTCACATGAAAAAATCTGTCTAGTAGTAAAGACCCACTAATAGTACAGTGATTAAAAGAACTGGAATAATGTAAACTAGAGCAGGTTGTTTATTCATTAGTCAAAAATATAGGACAACAACAAACCTTTAATAAGAACAAGGTACAAACAACCACAAATACCTATTGTCATTAGATGTATAACTAACAATGATTGTATTTGTGCTTCTGTGTTGCTTGACGTATAAAATCTGATACACATAAATTGGGGCACAGTAAATGTAACTAGGGAGCAACTCTCATTGCAGACATGGATTGCCTGAAACAAATCCCATCAGAGATTTTAAAACTCACTTGTATAGCTCACTCGGCAGTGAGAGAGAGAGTGTGAGAGAATGGGTATACATGGGTGTGTGTGTGTGAATAAATGCTAAGCAATTTGCTTTTTGTAACAATATATCAAATGTGTGTCATTTTTTTCTCAAGGTTTCAAGGTTTTGATTTTGCCCAGGTTGAGAATTGTATTAATCGGGTTGCTGTTTCATCTAAAATGTACAGCAAGTAATGATCATATTATGCTGCTATACCCATGTGGTTTAGCTAGCCAGTAAGTCAACAATATTATATCATATAGGCGCAGGAGTGGCTGTGTGGTTCCAGGTTCATTCTCACTGCGTAGCACCTTGGGCAAGTGTCTTCTACTATAGCCTGGGGCCAACCAAAGCCTTGTGAGTGGATTTGGTAAACGGAAACTGAAAGAAGCCCATTGTATATATGTATATACATATGTGTGTGTGTGTGTGTCTCACCAACATCGCTTGACAACTGATGGTGGTGTGTTTACGTCCCCATAACTTAGCAGTTCGGCAAAAGAGACCGATAGAATAAGCACTAGGCTTACAAAGGTCAATTTGCTCAACTAAAGGTGATGCTCCAGCATGGCTGCAATCAAATGATTGAAACAAGTTGATTTAGTAGACAGAAACTGAAAGAAGCCCATTATGTGTATGTGGGTGTTTGTCCCCCACCACTACTTGACAACTGGTGTTGGTTTGTTTACATCCCTGTAACTTAGTGGTTTGGCAAAATAGACCAATGGAATAAGTACCAGGGTTAAAAAATTAAAAAAAGCACTTGTGTGGATTCATTTAAGTACAAATTCAAGGTGGTGCCCCGGCATGGACGCAGTCTAATGACCAAAACAAGGTATGTGTGTGTGTGTGTGTGTGTTTCCTTGTTTTGACATCATGTGATAGTTGTAAATGAGGATCACTGTCAGACAAGCATTTCCAATATTCTGCAAAACATGTCTGGCTATGGGAAAATATGCCTCATCAAAATTCTATCTTACCCATGCGACCATGATAAAAGTGAACGTGGTGTTGGTGATGAAAATAAAAGGCACAATGACTTATTCAAGGTTGGTGATAAAAGGTCATGTAACAACTGCTTCAGCAAGTAAATTGTTTCACTCTTTTCTTACACTTGGCATATATAAGTGGGGCTTCAATGAAACAAGTGAGTGTATAGGACTTACATTATGTGCAGATTTAATATAGACAAAAACCGAATGCATTGCAAATGACAGGATCAAAATGTTGGCAGATGTATGCAGGAGAGATGGTACAGAAATATAATGCATGCTCAATGAAAAATTTCTGTGAATTGATTGTAGAAGATACTGATGGAACAAATGCAAATAAGAACTAGCAGACTGAGGAAGCAGCAGAGAACATCTGGTTAATTATTAGGTATCACTGAGGAGATCAAGATTAACCCTTTCGTTACCAACCCAACTGAAACTGGCTCTGTAGTAGAAATGTTTTGTTTTCATAAGCTTTGCATTAAAATCTTCCAACAAATCTTAGTCACAATTTATGTTCCTAACACTAGCTTAATGATAGCTAAGTTATTTTACTAAATTCTTTGTTTTATTTAAAATAATTGAAAGAAACACAAAGTATTTCAAAATAAATATGGTAACGAAAGGGTTAAGGGAGTGATGTTGATGGAATATAAACAAGACTAGAAAAAATAAAGCTAAATCAAATGATATGATCTGATTCAATCTAACATAGCAGACCAGATTTTAATAAGCCAAACAAATGATGAAATAATGGCTGCATCTTTTTGTGACTTACATAACAATTCTGAGTTCGAATCCTGCCAGAATTACACACACACACACACACACATATATATTATCATCATCATTTAATATCCTTTGGTTAGATGGTTTGATAGGATCTGCTGGGTCGAAGGACTACATCATGCTCCAGTGTTTGTTTTGCCATGTTTCTATAGCAGGAAACCCTTCCTGGCACCAACCACTTGACATTATGCAATGGGTGCTGTTTTCATGCCACCAGTACTAGTGAGGTCACTATGGAGCTTGCAAGATTATGAACCCCAAGGTCAGGAGCAGCTTTACACTAGAAGATGAGGGACTAAAGTAGGAGAGAAGTGGGGAGAGAGCAAAACAGGTTTATGACTATTTGCATTTTAGAAGGGAGAACAAGCATGATTAGGCAGAGCTGCAAAAAGATAAATAAGTGGTAATGCGGTGTCCAGGTGGCCCCTCAAGATATGAGCCAAGTAGAAGTGAGCGGGGAACAAGGAACAAGGAGTGTGAGTGGTTGGGTGGGGGAGCAAGACATGAGGGACTGGGAGGAGGGAGATCGGCAACAGCTGTAAAGATTAGGCAGAGCTGAAGGACAAATGTGGGGAATGATTATTCAGGGGTAGGGAACGACCAGGGATGCAAGCTTTGAGTTTGCCCATCTGGGTACGTTTGCATTCCAGGTAATCTTCACATGACATCATCTGAGCAAAAACAGTGATATCAGGTTTATATCCCTTGTAAACAATACCTCTTGTAACTCAGCAACTGCAACATATGAAGGTCAATGAAATGAAAAAAAAATCCCTTACTTGTAAAACAAGTAAGAGTTGGCAACGAGAAGGGCACTCAGTATAAAATACTGCAGCAATAAGTCTCCACCAAACCCATACCAGCATAGAAAAGTGAACATAAAACGACGAAAATAAACATCCTAGTAAACTAAAAGGAGAACATGTAAACAAACATGTTTGTCTGATACATTTACTTTTTTTTTTTTTGCTACTTTTTTTTTTTAATCACATGATTAAAAGTTTATGGAAGAAAACTTGATCATGTCATAAGACACCAAACAGTTGATGCAGTGCCTCCATCACATGACCATTCTCTTACCCATACATATACATATTCTCCACCCTGCTTGCTCAGTGACACATTTAATTTGCAAATATACTATCTACATCCTCTTTGCATGGTTCTTGCCTTCTCTGCTCACATTTATTCCTCAGTACTGCCTCAAAAAGATTTGTTAAAAAATAAAAGAAGACAGTCTTGAAACATCAAGATGATTCTTCTCCCCATGGCATAGAAACTTATGAATTGCTCTACATCAAAGTAAATATTCAAGGTTTTACTCGAAGACAAGCATTACTCATGAAACGCACACCATACACATACATGAAGACACACATGCTCACGCATTTTCTCTCTCATCTGCACTCACAGAATCCATTATGCCACACAAATTCACCAGTGCATGCACACATACAGATGCACATTCACATACATTTTCCCTTTCTCCCTCACATCTATATAAATATAGAACCTGCAAACATGGAGACAGACAAACCAGAAGCAGACCTGAAGCAGAGAAGTTACAAATGGCAACAAAAGGACTTTCACAAACTTGGCTGACTGACTAACAGAACGATTAATCAAACAACTGATTAGTTAATCAGTTAAATCAGGGGTTTTCAAACTGTTGTCCGCAGACCACAGGGGGTCTGCAAGGACAAGACAGGGGGTCCGTGGACAGCAAATACTTTTTATGGGCAATTTGATTTTATATATGTTTTTTAATCGAAATCTTTTAATTGACAATAAACCTATTTGTTAAATACTGTTAAATAAATAAATGTAAAAATATATGTTATTTTAAGCAAATATTTATGTATAAATTTCATAAGCGTTTATAAGGGGGTCCCTAAGGTAAAGCCTGAAATATAAAGGGGTCCGAAAGTCAAAAAGTTTGAAAACTTTTGAGTTAAATGATTAACTAATTGACAAATAAAAATAAAGTGAAATAAAATTGAGTGCCTTGTTTGTCATTGGCATAATGACTGTCTCAAGATTCAACAGAATGTTGTATCAGTGTTATGCTAGCATTGATTTCTAATTGTGGCACAAGGCCAGCAATTTCAGAGGAGTGGGTAAGTCAATTACATCAACCTAAGTGCTCAACTGGTACTTATTCTATCGACTCCAAAAGGATAAAAAGCAAACCTGACCTCAGCAGAATTTGAACTCAGAATGTAATGCTAATATTATTGCTGCATTACATGTGTTTTACATGGTCACAAGTGTTCAAGACTAAGGTGACTACCAATTCACTGTCAGAAAGCACAGTTAATCCATTATGTCAGGAAGCTTTTTTAAAATTGATTATGTGCAGATATCATCACTTAATAACAACGACCTTTCAGTTAACGACTCAGCAATAATAGAATCTTATCATCGTTGCTTTGTCAATGGACATTTGTGATGATAAATAAAACCGGTTTCCATCAAAGGCAAATATGGTAATCATTTGAGAAAAAGTTTCTGTTATGGTAAAACCCTTGGAAAGTGAGGAAATGATATTTAGCAGTACAACATCTCTGATAATGTCACCACTTCATAATCATTTAACATCCACTTTTCCATGCTTCCTTGATGACTCAGATAAAATTTGTTGAGGCAGCCACAGGCGTGGCTGTGTGGTAAGAAACTTGCTTCCCAATCACATGGTTAGAGGTTCAGTCCGATTGCATGGCACCTTGGGCAAGTGTCTTCTACTATAACCTCGAGCTGACCAAAGCATTGTGTGTGGATTTGGTAGACGGAAACTGAAGGAAGCCCATCGTATATATATATGTATGGATATATTTGTGTGTGTGTGTGTGTGTGTCTGTCTCCCCTCCATCGCTTGACAACCGATGTTGGTGTGTCTACATCATTATTTGATGTCTGTTTTTCGTGCTGGCATAGGTTGGACGGTTTGACAGGAGCTGACCAGCTGAAGGGCTGTTCAGGTTCCATCTGTTTTGGCATGGTTTCTGCAGCTGGATGCCCTTCCTAACGCCAAAATATAATATATATACAGCTCAAGAGTAACAATTGCAGGCAGACTAATTAAACAGAATCAGCTACATCATCTTTTTCTATGCGTGTTGTTCATTACCACTTTACTGGGAATCCAGCAGAGATGACGTTTAACCTATTCCTGCCACAGCACCAATATGGCATGACAGGGTTAAGACGATAAGTAACACCAACAGTCAAATTACTGGAAAATTTCAGAATTTATAGACTGATCTGAATAAACTAGAGTTTTTTAATAATAGAGAAAAAAATGCCATTTCAAACTAAAACAACTTGATAACTTACTCATTGAAAATTTAGGAAAGTTTGATGGAAACTGATAAAGGAATTAATGCTGTCGGTGTTGTTGCTGTTGAATTTTTCATCTTTTATACGTTTCAGTCGTTGGACTGTGGCCATGCTGGGATACTGTCTTGAGGGGTTTAGATAAACAAGCCAACCCTATTACTAATTTTTAAAGTCTATTACTAATTCTGTTGGACTCTACTGTCAAACTACTATAGAGAGGTAAACAAACCAACATCAGATGATGCCAAGTGGTGCTGGGGGACAAACACACACATTACTACATACGACAGGCTTGTACATAGTTTCTGTCTACCAAATTCACTCACCAGACATCAGTCAGTCAGGAGCTATAGTCGAAGACAGATAACCAAGGTGACACACAGTGTGACTGAACCCAAGATTACTGGATTGCAATAATAAAAAAAAAAAAAATCCATATGAAACAAGATGTTGATAGTTTGCCATAAATCTGGGAGTTTAAAATTCCAGGAAAATTGTGAGTTTAGGGGGTTATAAAGCTAACAACGTTTTTAAAGAAAATATCAGGTCATGCTATTTTCAGGCAAGATCATTACCAACACACATTAAACCATCTGTCATAACAAAGGTTGAAGAAACTAATTAATGACAGACAGTCTTTTTTTTTTAAAAAAAAAAAGGTTCCTTCTCATAGGAATAAATAGGCCTCTCTTTAAATGGTTGAGTGTGCGGAAGGCAGATGGAGGTCTCAGAAAATGGGGAGATTATCAAAGAGCAATTGAGCAAATTTTTTTCATTTTTTTTTTTCAGATTCACATCCAACAGGTACGGGAATAGTTGTGTGGCTATGAAGCTCATTTTCCAACCACATGGTCTCAGGTTCAATTCCTATGTGCAACACCTCAGACAAGTGTCTTCTACTATAACTCTGGGCCAACCAATACCTTGTGAGTGAATTTAGTAAACAGGAACTGTATGGAAGCCCATTGCATGAGTGGGAGTGGTTGTGCATGTAGGGGGGTGGGGTGTATACGCACACACATACATACACGAATGCGTCTGTCAGTGTCCTTCCCCCACCTGCTTGACAACCAATGTTGATCTGTTTATATCCACATAACTTAGTAGTTCGACAAACAATCTGCCAAATGTAATGCTCATTTATTTCCATTGTTATGAATTGTCATGCAGTTTCAAGATTATGATGATGTGATTGTTTATTCTTAGAATGACATTGTAGGGTAGGAGTGAGAGGCAGGATCTAGCTGACTTGAACATAAAACAGGTAGAATATTTGGGAAGGATACGGTCAGTTTAAAAGCTAAAGGGTTAAAGATGGTAGAAACAATTAAGTCAAAGGCAAAACTCAGAAAATGAGAAACATTAAAAACACAAGAGAAAATCAAAAACGTTTTTGTTCTGCCAGTTCAAAAATCTTAAGTACATCAAAATTAAAACTAAAAACCTGAACACCTAAAGCAAAAAATTACCATTTTAAGAGAAAAATAACTCAATTAGACACATTACCCTTCTTTTTCAAGATTAAAGCATTGGTTTTCTTTTGGTTTCTTTTTATTTGTTTCAGTCATTTGACTGTGGCCATGCTGGAGCCTTTAGGTGAACAAATCGACCCCAGGACTTATATTCTTTGTAAGCCTAGTACTTATTCTATCAGTTTTTTTTTTGCCGAACTGCTAAGTTATGGGGACATAAACACACCACCGACGGTTGTCAAGCGACGGTAGAGGGGTCAAACACAAACACACAAAGATATATATGACAGGCTTCTTTCAGTTTCCGCCAACCCAATCCACCCACTAGGCTTTGGTCAGCCCAAGATATAGTAGAAGACAAAATAGGGTATATCACTGGACCATTTAATAATGAGAATTATGGATGTAAAACTACCAAAGAATAAAACCAATGAAAATCTTTTCCCAGACTTGTCAATGTCTATGAAAAATGCATTGATTATTATTTAGAGAACATATTGTGGCTTGCATTGATAGGTAGACTCGGTGTCCCATTTTCATGGAGTGTTCAACAATAAAAGGCATATGTGGAATATAAACTGAGCTTAGTTTCAATATCAGTAGTTTAGATTTCTATCACAAAAGAGATTGCTTTAACAATCAATTCAAGTAAAAATGCTATTATCATGAATACTTTCACAAGATAGCTACCATGTACTATATTTATCAATAGTGTTTACAGCTGAAACAAGATACGCAAATAACGATAGGGAAGCCTTGGCAACTGTACAGTGAATTTACTTGAAGAGCATAATATTTCTGCCTGGTCAAAAATTTTAACTGGCCTCAGATGATACACCGTCAGAGCGTACTTTCAGCAACAATTCAGTAGCATCTACACATTATCTTACGGTGGGCTTTTTTGATTATGAAATATGTTATGCAAAAGGATCTGGAAATACCCCATGTTGATGTATTGTCACAGACGCAATTTAATAATCATGTTGGTTTGGATGAATGAGGATTTTGTTTCTTTTTTTTCATATCTCTATTGTAGAAACTGATGTTATATGAAACTTAGAGGCTGCCAATTACATTACGGTGTTAATTATTATTAAAAAAATTTCAATAATAACTGGATAAATTGTTCTATTGTTGACAGGCCATTGAAAATTAATAGTTGATGGTATCAAGTGTAATGAATAATTAATTGTTCCATAAGCTGAATGAATAACTGACAACAGCTGTGCATGGTGATGTACACTCTGGCTCAATGGCAACAAGAAATTAGATAAAATTAGAAACATGATGGCTACATTAATATGACAATGTGGATGTCTTACATGGTGAGATATGAAAACGGTTTGGCTGTTAATTCTATCAGGACAAATGACCAGATAGAGAATATCTTGTTAGCTCAGCTCAAGTATCTACGTAGAAGTTTTATCTTTGTGTCATATCTTGAAAGTTATGTTTCTATGATTGACTTAAAAATGGCTTTTTCTATGATAACATGTGGGAATGAGAACAAGCCAAAACTAATTTATATAATGGACCTTAAAAAAAAAAACCAACAAGTGTACTGGGGTGATACGTGTGACGCGAGCAAGAATAACTGAATCTTATTTATGTTGAAAATAAATTTTTTGAAATAACTGTTCCAGGAATTCAAAGGAAAGTCTCCCTTGTATTTCATCATGTAAGGTGGCTGACATGTGCTGGAGTTTTATACATACATGATCTAAAGGAATTAAAACATGGGTACTAATCTGGGACATTTAGGATGCCTACCTTCTTCCAAATATCTAGAAGGGTTATTTCAAAAAATTCCTTTTCTGCATCACGAAATTGTAAACGATGCTATTGGCTTCAATATTGGCTGGAAATTGTTTAAGATGGGTGGTGAGTAATGAGTTTTAAGTAAACAATATGATAATAAAAAAATGACTGTCAAGTTATAATAATAATCCACTAATTTAATTAGCAGCGAGTTTCCTTCATTGTTTGTCTATCCCTATGATATGCAGATCAAAAGTAATTAGCTGCTTTATTACATCATTATGTGTTTGAATTTTCATGGAAATACTGACAAATCATAAGAGCTGAATATGGAGCAGGAAAGTACATAAAGCTTAAATGCCTATATACAAATTGAGTGTGCATGTATGTTTATAATGTATGTATAAGAGGTTTGCAGATTGACAGAATTTTTAGGGTATCCCTACTCTTTATATTCTCAGGGCAAACACCACCAAGGTTAACTTTTGCTTTTTATCCAATAGCATAGCAGCAGTGAAGGAAGGGAAGGGGGCCCACCCAGAGCAATGCTTTTATGGGGTTAAGCACTTTTAGGTCTACTGTGTAAGCCTGTGTATGCAGGGGTCTGTCAGAAGTGGAGGAGCGACAAATTCAAGGGTTGCCTCAGGCAGCACAAATTTAAGCTACACCACTGCCTTTATCTTTCTGGGGTCGATGTAATCAATTGTTTGTTCTCTTCCCCACAAAATATCTGGCCTTGTGCCTATAAGAAATAACATTTTATTCATTAAATCAGTGATTCTCAACCAGGATCGATCCATGCAGCAAAATAGTAAATGGGGTTCCAAAATACTGTTTTAAGGGGGTCCCTGAAAAATTTTTGCTTTAGATGTATGTATTGCAAGGAACAGCCAGGTTTCTTTCTCTAACGTTTTACACAGTTCAACCTACGCAAGGTAATGTGTGATAAACAAAACAAATAGGAATTTTGAAAGATGTTTCTACAAAACTAGTTTTTAAACGTCGAATGACTATGGGGGTCCACTGGAATAAAACAGTAATCAAAGGAGTCCACAGATAAATAAAGGGCCAAGAACCCTGCATTAAATGATAAAGCAGTGCGTATATTTTATTTAATTAATAACTTCCAATTTCAGTAAAGTTTGCCACAATTAATTAACTGTAAGACTACAATTAGTGATAATGATAGAATGAAGAGGAGTATCAAAACATGGCAAGTAACAAACAATACATAAAGGAGTATCTCTTATCCTACACTTGTTTCAGTCATGATGGGGCACACAGATGTAAACAAACCATCACTTGCCAAGTGGTGGAGGGGGATAGACACACACACACACACACAACTGTGGCCATGATAGGGCACTGGCTTGAAGGATTTTACTCAAACAAATCAACCCCAGTACTTATTTTATTATTCTCTTTTGCTGGACTGCTAGGTTACACAGATGTAAACAAACCATCACTTGCCAAGTGGTGGGGAGGGATAGACACATACATACACACACGTATATGTGTATATAGATAGGGAGAAAGAGAGACAGACAGACAAACAGAAATGCAGTGCATTCCAGAAGTTTTTAGATTTTTTTAAGGAGCGGTAGTTATAACTGTCCAAGCTACTGAAATTTTAGAAAAACCATTTCTTTTGAGCTAAGCTGACCTGCCAACTTTCATTATTCCGGATTGAGGAAGTGGGTATAACAACACTTTGAACACACCCTACAAAATACTACTTGTCACAGCTAACTAGTTTGCAGAATGCAATTGGGGCGTGAAAATAATTTGGAAGCTTGCTATGCAATAAAGTTTTGTGTTGAACATGGCAGAAATGCAACAGAAATTTATGAAATACTCCAAACTGCTTATGGATTAACTTGTATGACCCAAGTATCTATTGGGTTGTCTGGAAAGTTCGTGCAGATTTTTAAAGGAAAGAAAAAGCTCAATAAATACTTGCCATTACATTTTTAATCAACCAAATATGAACCATTTTGTTGCACAATGCGTCTCCATCTTTCCTTTAACTTGAAAATACCCTCTTAACAGAATTGAGGTGGTTTCATGGCAAATAAGTTGAAAGGTAAGCTACTATAAAACGGCACGAACTTTCTGGACAACCCAATATTTTTCACTGGCATAAGAGGCCAAAAAACATGTCCATTAGGAATCACATGATGATCTCACTTTTTTTTAACAGAAAAGGCATCATCTACATCCACTGGATTCCTCCTTAGCAGATGGTCCACAAGAAGTACTTTGTGGAGGTTTTGAGGGAGCTTAGGAAGAGATTTCATCGCAAAAGGCCAGAGCACCTGCACCATTTGATCATGATAACCAAGTATTTGACAGAGACAGGCATCAAAACTGTACTTCGCCCTCCCTACAGTCCAGACCAACCTTGCTCCCTGTGACTTTTTGTTGTTCCCCAAGATGAAGGAGGTTGTGACAAGAGGTCCCCAGAAGTGGCTGCAGTGTTACAAGTGCACTGATGTCAGAGGATCCTACTTCAAAGGAGATTAGAGATTTGGGCTTTGAAATTAAATGTTTCTCTTGAAAAAGTTTCAAAACTTCTAGAACACGCCTAGTGTGTGTGTGTGTGTGAAGATAAGGTCCAAGGATCAAGGTGTTGGAAGTTAGTGAGCTTTGGGCAGTCCATAGATCAAATCTCCTGCAGGTTAACATGGGGTCCCTTGACAACAATGTGAACTTCATTTGATTAAGGTATTTTGTCCCAGCGAGTAGATTGCGGATTACCCCTCGTTTGGATAATAACTATTTCTGACATTCTGCTAGCTATGAAACCTGTAGCATACGCTTGAGGGAAATTCCTCTCTCTCTCTCTTATATTTACATAAATACGAACGTAGTAGATAACAGCTAGCCGCTCTCAGGTGGCTAAATCGATGCAATGAATGGTATTTTTAATCGGAAACTAAAAGGAAAACGAAACAAGAGAGAAAGAGGAAAATATGTAAAAGATAAAATAGATAAAGCATCTTGTTTAATGATGGGAGGGGGGGGGTATGCATTCTTTTTTTCTTTTTGCAGAACTTTAAACTCACTAAATGACTGACATTTTGATATTAGGTTAACATTATACAGACACGTATTTGTATGTGAGGGTGACATACGTATATTGCCAGAAGTACACACATACGAATTATACAAACACACACACATATATATATATATATATATATATATGGATGGTGTATAAATGCCATTACACATATATATTAATAAGAATAAGTATGTAAATACAAACTTGTGGATGAAGTTTTGTGTAAATTTTACTTTTTCAGAACTTTAAACTTACTAAATGACTTTAAATAAAATTTAAAAAATAATAATAAAAGGGGTACTATTATGTTATAAAAACACAATAATAAGGAGTATGACGTGTGTGTAATGATAGAAGTAACATCATCTATAAATTTACATGAGTCATGATGTACACGTATTACACCAGTATACGGACAGAAAACAACATTACTATCTCAACAGTTTATCCCCGTCTTCCATCCAAAACCAAGTTAGTCATTCCTTCATTCTTCATCATCCAAGTAGAGACGCGAGAGAATGTCTGATGATGGGTGACACTGACGAAAAAGGAGGCGACTGTTGATAGGGTGTCATCTAAGCAGGACCCTTCACAACTAGTCTCTGAGAGGGAGGTTAAATACATAACCTTTGCTAGTCCAAAGCATTTTCATAAGTTTGTCCCAAACGTCAATGGTTGTATCCAGATTTTTAGTCAGCCCCTTTCTCCTACGAGAAATGCTATGAATAATATAGAGGTGTCCTTTCATAAGTTCCAAATTTGGTGGTTGAGAAAATTAGAAATGTGTACCATATATGATGCATTGATACCAGGGAAATATGCCCAATGTATCACATGTGATACACAGATAGGCGACGTGTAGAGGGTTTTTGTTTTTTTTATTTCCCGCTAGGACATCAAGTGTTTAATTGTTAAGATTCAGTTTTCACTCTCGACAGTGGACGCCACTGTCCAAGCGTCTTAATCCATGCAGACGTGAGCGATCCTTGACTTTAGGACATCACTTTCACTTTCCAAAATTCAAAGATCGACTATTTGAATGTAACATTAAAGTAAATGGAACGCATTAATTATGATATATCTTCTGCCACCTTTGACAAATAAGGTATAGGCTACCCCCTTACTGAACTTTCCGCGGGAATTCCCACATGATCGATAAGGCAGCATTTGATAATGTTAGTACTAGAGTGAGGGATTATATGGGGTGCTTAAACCAGATTTCCGCCAAATACATTTCCCAAACGGATGGTTAAGGTTGGAATAGCATTAATCATACGTCAGCTCGAACATGCTTGACCTGGGGCAAAACAGCAACTTATTCTCCGCTCTATAACCTGGGCCTTTAAGTGTTATATACCTCCACCATTGATACAAAATATAAACCACAACTTCCCAACCACTGGGGAAAACAATCTAACACGATTTAGAAAATACTACAACGATAGTGACTGGATTGAAGAACGAAACAGGGAAGAAAGAGATAAGAAATCCAAATGCAAGTAAAATGTACTTTGTCGGTGACCTGGTTTCGATTTCAATTGCAACCTTTCACTTGACATCGCTAGGACTTGTAAAAGAAGAGAAAAAAAACCTGTGTTACGCATTTGCACTTACAATCTGAGAAGTATTACCTACGTGGTAGTATTAATGTAATGTTAGAAGAGATTGAGGGTCGTGTACCTTAAGCAATCAGTAAATCGAACTGGCCAGTGAGTGAGATTTTGAACTCAATCTGGTATAGTGTGCGAAAGGATTAAAACAAAATAGAGAAGAATTCTTTAGGAGACACCTCTTTCAATCCTAACGGGAACAGCAACAAAGAAAGACACCATGTTAGAGCGTAAACAAACGGTAGCACTGGTTGAAACATGAGTGAGAATTGTGTCATGGGTAGCATGGCCACTTGTAGTAGTGGTAGTAGTTAGTCTCTTGTATAGGTATGACGTTTCAAAATTGAAGATAGGAGGGGGTGTTCAATTATCTTTTCTTTTATCTTATCAAATTGATAATTAATTAATTAACGAGGTTAAGCTTCATTCAATCTGAAATCGAAACTAGACAGCAAGCCCAACTAACAAAACTAAATGCAGTAAAGTACCTTAATAAATGCATATATATTTTTTTCTAAATTGGCACAAGGCCAGAAATTTGTACAGAATTGGGGGTTTAAAATAAGTGAAACAAAACAACTACATTATATGTTATATACAAGATCTATTGACCCCGGTATGAGTGTTGAAAAGCAAACAACGACACCGAATAGAATTTGAAGACGAAATACAATGTGACTAATTATCCACAGAACATAGTTGACAAATACTGAATGTTTTCATTCCAGGGAGGCTTTTGCGACGTTAAGAGAAAATGCAACTGGAAAACGAAAACCAGTTCGACTGAGTATAATCTCAAAAGAACAAATTATATTTATTATTAATGATATGTATTTCATTCACTTTGCAGTGTTCTGAACTTGGAATCAGGAGGTCAGGATCAGTTGCAACAAGTATTGATTTCTTGCTGAAGTAGGAAGTGATATCTGGTGGTATAACTTGATTATCACTATTCTAACACATCTTTTATATTTTGCTTGTTTCAGTCATTAGACTGCGACCATGCTGGGGCAGCGCAACATTCTAGCTTTTTTTTTTTTTTTTTTTTTACTAACTACGGAGCGAGAAACGATAGTCTAATAAAATTCCATTCATATTCAGGATTCATTATAGAAACAGAATTCGATCCCAAAGCATTTAGTGGCTATCATTTATATATTGCATGAAATAACTAAAAACATTAAAAGTAAATCAGAGAACAATCCAGTTTAAAAGAGTATACTTCACAAAAGTAAACAGTAAGACGATAGAATGATTTTATCGATCACTAGACGACGTACGTCACAGTTGACCTCGAAGAGGCCTGAATTAGTCTGTAAAGCAACTGTTGGGATTTGAACTCAGAATATCACAAATATATAACAGCAACTTCTTACATCTACACAATGCTCATCTATAGGAAGGT
>NC_068997.1:46270837-46272370 GCF_001194135.2 Octopus bimaculoides | reverse complement strand
GGGGGGGGGGAGAGATATAATCGATTAGTTTAAGGATCGAATACACGACTGGTATTTATTTTATGGAACACGACTCCAGCGAGACTTTCGACTACATTTACATACAAAAAATAAGAGAGGGATATCCTACGTGTCTCAAAGCCTACAAGGGTCATAAGCCCGAAATTATGAAATTAAATGGTCAGTTAGGCATCCAGGTGTGTGTACGTGCATAACTGAAAAATATTCATTGTATGTGACTCATGTTTAATGTTTATCTCTGACACACAACCACACACACATATATATATAGATATATATATATATATATATATATATATATATATATATATATATATATATATATATATATCCATGCGTATTTATCAAAAAAGTATAGTTCATATATGAAGTTCAACACAACACTTAACTGTTATTCAATCTATCCTAGAAAGATGAAACAAACATTAATAATAATTTCTAAGTAGAAGGAAACCGCTTGTTACCATTTTTTTTTTTCCAGAGGGATGAAACAGAAGATCAGAAATACAGAATGAATGTAAAAATGAAGAATAATTAAGGCAACTGGTGCTGCCGTTTTTTCTTCTACTTACGACATGTTCGCGAATGGCATTGTGAAAAACTTGCTCTCTGACATCCAATTCGTTGTCGTCTCCAATCATTTTGGAAAGACGACATTGGTATACCCCTCCAACTGCATGGTTACATCGATCTGTAGAGTTGTTATTGTTACCAAGTAAGTGTTTCTCTTCAAAAACATGAACCACCACCACCAATAAGACTTGGCACTAACAACTGCCCGGTCTCCTTGCTGCTGCTACTTATTGTCGTTTGTAAATGGTAAATGTTCTTCTGTTGCTGGTTAAGTGTTTTTAACACGTCCGTTAAAACCCCACTTGTTTTCAAGCCAACGAGGGAGCTGCTTACATGGGTCACACAAACCTCCTTCCAATGGCACACTGCTTGTTCGTTCAGGTCAACTGACCTGCCTGGGGTTCAATACCAACAATCCCCGTTTATCTTTGTGTGTGTGCGTGTGTGTGTGTGTGTATAAGACTATTGATACAATAAAAGATAGACAGACAAACAGATGAGGGAGTGACAGATAGGAGCCTATAATAAGAGATAGAGATGGCTGGGATCTATTACTAGTTCTTGCTTGTTTTGTATTGCTATCCGTTGAGGAAGTTAACGACCAGGACAACAGACAACTCAAACATACATACCAACGGTTATCCTCATACAACGCTACACGCACATGCACAATATATATTTCTTAGTTACGTGTATGCAAGTCGTTAAATATGTGTTCATGTGTCCCTGTCTAACAGTTGTAACTTTTACTTCCACTTTTCTAGCTGTCCATTTTCGAAATCTATACAATTTCTCTATTTACACCTATAAACATGCAAACATACACACAAACAATAGGAATGTTGTTCTGCGTACACGCGCACGTGTACGTGTTATACTTTGTCGTTATATATATATGTGTATATATATATATATATATATATATATATATATATATAT
>NC_068997.1:46269122-46270463 GCF_001194135.2 Octopus bimaculoides | reverse complement strand
TGTGTTGGAGACATTAGTTTGTTGAGGGACACCAGCACGGTCCGATCATCCTCCTCCGCTTCGCCCTGTTGTTTCAAAGCAAGGCAGCGGCGCTCTCGCTCTGCTGTAATTTGTTAATGAGAAATGAAGAGGAGGTAAGGGTGGGAGTTATAGGAAATGGAGGGGGGAGAGACAAATTGAGACGAAGGAAGAGAAGGAGACAGAGGACACAGATAAAGCACAGAGGAAAAAAGAGAAAAGGTGGAGGTAGGAATAGAGAGAAAGGCAGAGAATGAAAGAACGAGTAGCGGTAAGGATAGAGAGGAAGAGGGGAAGGGAAAAAGAGGGAGGGTTAGAGAAGGAGAGAGTGAGTTTATGTTGATTGGTCTTGTACGTGCGACGGTGAGAAAGATTAAGGGACGACAGTGTGAAGTTGCAGAAACGAAATGAATGCTTGCAATACATTCATACGTATAACGTCGTTAATATCGACATCGTCATTATAATCAGTAACAGGGTGAAGAACATCGTGATGACGTGTGGGGTAATAAAACAACTGGAGAATTGATGGGGGAGAGGGAGAAAAATGCGTCTTACTGTCACCCTTCGCGCCCAAGTTAACAAAAGTAGAAGGAAGAGAAGAAAAAAAGGGATAAAGAAAGGGATAGGGGAAAGAAAACGAGAGGGAATGAAAGAGAGAGAAAATGCTACGAGAGGGGAGAGAATAAATATTATGAGGCGGAAGGAAACTGGAAAGGAATACGAAGACACAAATACAGTGAAATACGTTGGAAAAAAAGGGGTTAAAATAAATCCCTTTTAAAAAAGGGTTTGTTTTATCATGTGAGATAATCACGTGATAACTCTAATGAATCCCAACTTACACATCCCCCACCACTATCTACCCGTAACAAGGGGGAGGGAGGAAACGGTGTCTTTCTAATTTCTGTTCCGTCCGTTATGTTCTCTCCCACCGTCTGTAGAGTTTGATTTCCACCGCGACACGTCTTCTCTTCTAACTCTCTCAATTTCTTAACTGCTCCCAGTTTCTCTAATGTTTTCGATTTCCAACTAAATAACTGTCAGTACCTCTTCTTCTGTCAGCCCTTTTACGATCACTTTTTGTCTTTCTCCATTTATTTTGTAGTCAAAATAACATTTAATTTCCAAATACTATTGTGAGTATAAAAAGTTGTTATCCCTTTAGAAAATGGCTTGATTTATTTCCCATACACCTTACGTTTTACAAATTAACTTTCATTGTTTTACCCCATCGCATTATTTTGCATTGCTGTTTTTATTTACTTATAAATTTATTTTTCATTTTTATTTTGCTTGGATTAATGGAAATAGTAAATAAAT
>NC_068997.1:46260087-46268334 GCF_001194135.2 Octopus bimaculoides | reverse complement strand
CGTCAATTTTCTAATGTTTTTGTTCCATGTTTATCATGTAAGGTAAGGTCGCACCTCCTTATATGCTAACTTGATGTTAACTATTTGTTGATCACAAAAGTGATCTACAAATAGTTGACTAAACTGGTTGAAATATATTCTTTACGCTTATATATCTGCTATGTCATATATATATATATATATATATATATATATATATATATATGTTACGGCTTGTTGAAGCATGACGCTAACCAATCCTTCGGTCTTAAATACCGACGTATTTATATATCAAGTAAATCAGCTCTGAGTAAATTGTATTCGAACTGAAAACAACTGTGTGCGATACTAGCTAGATGTAGTGATTTATGTATACCATATATTTAAGACTTATCACATCTATAGTGTCAACGAGAGAGTCTCTGCCAGAGCCTTCTTTAAACGTGGACACTGAACAGTTGCCCGGAGACCCAGTTCTAATCTATGTATGTTGTGGCTTACCGTCAGTAGATAATAAATACTATAGGGGTCTATAATGATACTAAGGTGGCCCTGGTCTCTGTGTGTTCATCCGTTCTACCTGTTAGAAATAACAACCAAATTTTCCTAATATTATACACTGCCTTAGAAAAGAGAGGACACATTGAAGAATGTAGTCTTGAGTGGAATTCTTTTAATCATAAGTTTGGTCAATCAGAGTTTGCTTAGAGCTAAACAAGACAGAACCATGTAGTGCTTCATATTTGGCGAGTGACGAAACCATTTCTGAAGAAATGGTGAGTTTATAGTTATTTAGATCAAACTTGCTTATTTACAGGCACTTATTTTCAGTGCCGGAGAAATTTGAACTCAGCCCTCTGTGGCACCAACTTCTATAACTTCAATTCCTACGAGCAACTGCTGCAACCTCTAGATTTTTTGTTCTCAACCAGGGTCTATATCAGATTGGAGTGGGGTGTCGACGCAACAAAATAGTAAATCCACTATAGTATTTTAAGGACCCCTGAAAAAAATTTGCTTTAGATGTATGTGTTGGTATGTAGTGCAAGAAACAGCTAGGTTTCTTTCTCTAACATTTTAAATAGTTCAACCTACATGAGTGAATGTGTGAAAAAAAAAAAAGGAATTTTGAAAGAAGTTTCTGCAAAATTAGTTTTTAAACATCGAATGGCAATGGGGGCCCACCGGAATAAAATATTAATCAAAGGAGTCCATAGATAAAAAAAAATGTTTGAGAACCCCTGCTCTAGGTGATCTGACTTGCGAAAAATAGCTGCAAACCTCTCTCAAACCACACCTATGAATGACACGTAATAATGTAATCTCAAACAGTGATTTAAAGAAAGGTTGATCACAGCTGGAGCACACTTGTTCATAGGTTACCTGCAGTCAGGGATGATCCAAAGCTAAACAGCAGACATAAAATAATATGCTGATGACATCTGGAGATCTTGTAGATGAAACACTTTCAGCATTATCAAAGGGAGAATTTATGTAAGATCTCAGGATCTTAGCTTGTTCTTTAGCTCAGCACTACAAGCTAACATAATACTTGTCATGTATGTGACTGCACAGAGCATTGTTTGGTACATATTCACAGCTAAATGGACTGGGCTTGTAAGAGTTAAATGTCTAGCAATTAAATCCTATGTAGTATCACTAGCATCTTCATTTATTGATGAGTTTTTATGCATGTATTTCACTACCTAGCTAGGGATTTCTGTTATTGTATTATGAATGGTTAACCTTTCTGAAACCATCACACTTAAAAAGATGCAAACCATCTACTCTTTAGCTTGTACTTTATTACTCTGTCATTTCAACTGGTGCAACCGAAAGGCAGTAGATTAATAGGAATGATAACCAAGGTTCTAGGTCAGGGGTTGGCAAACTGGGGTAAATTACCCCAAGTAGGGTAAAAAGGAAATTCTTGGGGATAATAAGAACTCATTAGATATAAGTAAAATTACATGAAAAATGTGTTCCATTACAACAGAATTTTTTCTTCTAGCAACACTGAATCTGTCCAATGTAATGAACGTGTAAATAGATTCAATAAACCTTTTGAATTCAAAGAATCTATGATTTTTTTTCCTTTCAAATCTAGCGGGTAACGTCAGCATAAATATATATATTTTGGGGTAACTGGTTAAAGAAGTTCCCCAACCTCTGTTCAAGGACATGAAAGGAAAGGGGATTACATTTGTAAGTGTCAATGTGTAAAACAAATATATATATGATAGTATATACTGGTGTGCTATGAGGAGAAATAAAGTTTCATGATTCAAGTAATACTTTCATTACTATCGTCTTTCATTGGATAAAAAATTACTTTCTTCTAATGACATTAAAAATGAATGTCTCTTTGGTCCAGAAAGCCTCTTGAGAATCAGTATTTAACTAAATTTCCAAATGAAATGAACTGAAGATAAATGTCATCTTGAACTGGACACCATCCTTTCCCAATGTAACATTACCTGACAATTTGAGTACTTAGTCTCATCAGATTGCTGATGGGAAAGCAAGTGCAAATATGTACATATTCCCAAAAGATCACATATTTGCTACTATCCTTTCCATACAAATTTGAGACCTCATGAAATTCGCTTCCAACCACATGGTTCTGGGTTCAGTCCCACTGCATGGCAACTCAGACAAGTGTCTTGTACTATAGCCTCAGGCTAACCAACGCCTTGTGAGTGGATTTGGAAACTGAAAGAAGCCAGTCGTGTGTGTAGATAGATAGATATGTGTGTGTGTGTGTTTGTCCCCTACAAAGGTTGACTTTCTTTCATCATTGTGTGGTCAATAAAACTGTTAAAGGCACTATTATTATACATTATTTTGCTAAGACGACGACCTGGCAGTATCGTTACCACAGGTAAAATGCTTAGCAACATTTCGTCTGTCTTTGCGTTCTGAGTTCAGATTCCACCAAGGTCAACTTTTCCTTTCATTCTTTTGGAATCGATAAAATAAGTACAAGTTGGGCGATGATGTCATGTAATCAACTTACCCCCCTCCTCTGAAATTGCTGGCCTTGTGCCAAAATTTGAAACCATTATTATTCATTTTGTTCATCAAGTAAAAGTACATGTGTATTCACCATTATTTTGTTTATTTTATTCAATTTTAGAAAAAAATGAAGCATGTCTTTGACAATTCCAGAACATATTGAATTTATTTTCCATGTGACTTTTGGCCCACCCTCTGTGTGTGTGTGTGTGTGTGTCCTTGTCTTGACATCACACAACATTGTAAATGAACATTACTATGATACAAACAGTGTCGTTCATTTCCAATCTTCCATGAAAACATGTCTGGCCATGGGAAAATATTACTTAGCTTAGAAACAGGTGGAGTGGGGTGGGGATTTGGCAACAGGAAGGGCATCCAGCCATAGAGACTCTACCTCAACAAATTCTGTCTGATTCATGCCAGCATCAAAATATGGAAGTTAAAACAATATGATGATGATGATAGGTCTCCTTTGTTGGATTGTGGCATCATCATCATCATCATCATCATCATCATTTAATGTTTGCTTTTCATGCTGGCAGCATGTGATAGCTTACCAGATCAATATTAGAATGTGTTTGTCCAACAGACAATACATGGCCAGTGATAATACACACACACCAATGAACCTTTGGACTTCAGACCAGCATTCCAATAACTAATAAAAATTATAGATTAACTTAATTACAAAAAACATGAATTAACTTTTAATATAAGAAGATGGGTGGGGTGCAGTTAGGTCTTTGTAATATCTCTGTCTCTTATTATTTTACTGGCATGGGTTTGAGGGCTAGAAAAGATCCAGCAGGTCCAGAGGACTGTAGCATTCCTTTGTGTCCGTTCTGACATACATAGTTTCAATGGCTTGATGCCCTTCCTAACATCAATCGCTTTACAACATGTACTGGTACTTTTTTGCATCACAGCTGGCACCAATAAGGCTGCTATGTTGCTTGCAAGACTACAAATTCCCAGGTGTGGCGAGGTAACGGCTTTTTTGCTAGGAGACAAGTGGTTAAAGTACGAGATACATGGAAGGAAAGCAGGTTCTGATTGTAGACTTACACGGCTACTCACATTTAGAAGTCTTCGATAAACCTTGATAAAACCGACTCCTTCCCCCTGTCTCTAACCTAATCCCTTTCATCAATGCTATAAGGCTTTGTACCTTGCACTTAATGTAACAAAACCTTGTACAAACGAGAGAACCATTAAACAAAGCACTAAACATCAGAACTTTCCTCCCACATACTCAGAGATTTAATACCTAATTTTTAAAAATCATTATTTGGTAACTTTGATTATTCTTTGTCAATATGACTCCTATCAATAATCAGCCCTATTGATCTGAAGAAAGTGGGTGGGGCAAATAAGAAATCTGTGAAGATCAGTTGAGTTTTCAGTAATGTTTGTTTATCAGCTGTTCATATCAGCTTGAAGCTATTGTTCATATTTTGGGCAGAGATTACTCTGTAGTCACAGCTGTGTGTGTCTGCGTGGGTGTATGTATATTTCTTTTGTTCTTTTCTTTTACTTGTTTCAGTCATTTGATTGTGGCCATGCTGGGGCACCGCCTTGAATTTTTAGTCAAATGAATCAACCTTAGTACTTACATTTTTTTTTATAAGCCTAGGACTTATTCTATCGGTCTCTTTTGCCAAACTGCTAAGTTACAGGGAAATGAATACACCAGCACCAGTTGTCAAGCGGTGGTGGGGGGACAAACACAGACACAGCGACATACACACACACACATATATGACAAGCTTCCACATAGTTTCTGGTTACCAAATTCACTCACAAAGCATCAGTCAACATGGGGCTGTAGTAGAAATTACTTGCCTAAAGTGCCACACTGTGGGACTGAACTCAACCAGGTGCTTGCAAAGCAGGTTTCTTAACCACACAGCCATGTCTGCACCTATATCATCATCATCATTATCATCATATGTCTGTTTTCCATGCTGGCATGGGTTGCATAGTTTGACAGGAGCTGACCAGCTGAAGGGCTGTTCACGCTCCCCGTCTGTTTTTGCATGGTTTCTACAGCTGGATGCTCTTCCGAATGCCAACCACTTTACAGAGTGTACTGGGTGCTTTTACACAGCACCAGCATCGGTGCTTTTTATGTGGGATACTCAGCGGGTGAGCCTGCATGCAAGGGCAACCATGCTTTTACTTAGCTTAACATGTCTTTTCAAGTGCAGCAAACCTCCAGGAGTCTCCGTCCTCTGTCATCCCCATGATGATCATCATCATCGTTTAACGTCCGCTTTCCATGCTAGCATGGGTTGGACGATTTGACTGAGGACTGGTGAACCAGATGGTTACACCAGGCTCCAATCTGATCTGGCAGAGTTTCTACAGCTGGATGCCCTTCCTAACGCCAACCACTTCGAGAGTGTAGTGAGTGCTTTTGATGTTTGTTTATATTCTGAATAAACAGTGTGTACCACAGCTTGGCAGTGCAACATGCAAAGACCAGTAGAATGAAGTACCTTATTTGAAAGCAAGTAAGGTTTGACATCAGGAGGGGCATCTGGCTATAGAATACTGCTTCAAGGAATCTCACCTAACCCATACCATCATGGGAAAAGTGAATATAATAATGATAATAATAATAATAATACTGGTTTCAAATTTTGTCACAAAGCCAAAAGGTTTAGGGGAGGGGCTGAGTTGATTAAATTGACCCCAGTGTTTAACTGGTACATATTTTATCGACTCTGAAAGGATGAAGGGCACAGTCAACCCCAGCAGAATTTGAACTCAGAACATCAGGACAGGTGAAATGTTGCCAAGCATTTTGCCCGGCCTGCTAACGATTCTACCAGCTCGCCACCTTAATGATGATGGTGGTGGTTACATTGGTGATAATGATGATGGTGGTGTTAGTGGTGATGATGATGATTTCCTATTAACACTTTTACTGTAGAAATCAGATTATATCCACTCAAAATTTTATTTCCTTAATTGTAGAAAGCTGTTTTATATACCAATCTGTCTTTTGTTGAGGAATGTCAGGTTTCAAAATATCTTATGTTGAAATATGCCAAATTTATTATGAGGCAATGTGACTTTCAGAAAATACCAATTCTATGTTTTAGTGGATAATTAACATCATTATGGGAAAACCCATAAAATAAAATTACGCAGTTAAAGGGTTAAAACTCACAGTTAATCTTTTAAAAGAAGGCATAACGAAAATTATTATTTTTCCATTAATAAGGTGACAGCTGGCAGAATTGTTAGCATGCCAGACGAAATGCTTAGTCGCATTTTGTCCGCCTTTACGTTCTGAGTTCAAATTCCGCTGAGGTCAACTTTGTGTTTTATCTTTTGGGGTCAAAGTAATAAGTACCGCTCAAGCACTGGGGCCAATGTTATCAACAAGTCCCTTCCCCAAAATCTCAGGCCCCTAGTAGAAAGGATTATTTTCCTATTAGTGATTACAGTAAATCTTTATTGAAATTGTTTTTATATTTAAGAATTATGTATGTAAATAAAATCCTTATTTCAGAATTAATTTTGTATATTTAAATGAAGTGTGCATGCTGACACAAATGACATTTGAAACTGAATCAAAAATTAGTCACCTAGTACTTTAATTTCCTGTGAAATGTCATTTTTGCCTGCTGTCACAATTTACATTCAAAGTTTATATATATATCTTATATACGGATGTCGTCAAAAATGATAGCCATTTTATTAATGAATGAGAAATACTGAATCTGTTCAAAAGAAATTTAATATTAAATTCTTCTCTAAGGTAGCAAGCTAGCAGGACCATTAATACGCCAGGCCAAATACTTAGCAGCATTTTGTCTGTCTTTACATTCTGAGATCTAATTCCACGGAGGTCAGCTGTGCCTTTTATCCTTTGAGAGGAGAATATGTTGAATTAAAATCATAATAAACTGATCTTCCTGTACTTTCTTTTATCCAAAGCCAGGAATTTTTCAAGGACCCCTTGTGTGTGTATGTGTACACACACACACAAACATATTTACAATTGGCTTCCACAAAGTGTCTATCCCAAATTGACTCACACGGCATTGGTTGGTCCAGGGTCATAGTAGAAGACACTGGTCTAAAGTGCTCTATGGTGGGACTGAACCCAAAATCACACGGTTGCAAAGCAAGCTTCTTAACCACATAGCTTAGCCTTCTTAGTTGATTGCTATAGACTTAATCTCTCATCTATTTCAACATTATTACCTGGGGCCCTCAGGTACCTTGAACAATGGTTAAAGGCACCTCTTTCAAGTATTTAGAGGCCTTGAAAAGAAACTGAGACATTGTCCTTCTTCCTCTAACTAAGCCATGAAAAAAAGACGCGTTTATTTACTATGAGAATTGATATCCAACATTTTGTTGATTTTGTTCCTTATCTAAAATCATGCAGTTGGTTTTCTATCAATTGTAATATTTATTTTAAGGTGACTGTTGTTTTCTTTCTGGTTATCATTGATTTTGTTTTCTTTACTTTCATTGCCATTCCAGAGGTCATTTATTGTAATTACACAAGGTTATTTTTGCTGAAAGTTATGGCAGTATCTTCTGTATTTCTAAGCCATTGTTGATATAGGTTTGCCCCGACAGAGCTTGGGGTTGATCTGTTTGAGTAAACTGTTCAAAGTGATGCCAAGGCCTGGCCGCAACTGACTGAAACAAGTAAAAAAACAAAACAACCATATAGACCTTTTTTTATTAGAAACCATGTTTACTTTTATACCTGCGGTGTAGTTTGAACTCACAATATTCTCAAGTACATAAATCCTTTGTACTTTAACGAGTTTTCTCACTATTGTATCATTTAAATTCCCAGTTTTAATGACTCACTTAAAAACTTGCTTCACAACTTTACAAAGTCGTTAAGTGGAAGTCGTCGTTTGTTTATTTTTAATTGCTATTATATCTTTACTGTAAAATAATACGTCATTTCTCACGTTCATAATAACAGTGTTGGCAATTACATTTTCAGCTTTTTTTTTTTTTTTTTGTGAATTCTCGTTTTAGTGAATTCCTGTTTTATTGACCTCTCATTTTATTGGATTTTTCAGTTTTATTTTTGCTCTGAAACTGAAAATCTGGAAACAAAAACATCCATAGTAATAAAAGCAACAACAAAAATAACCATAATATTGATTCCAAATTTTGGAACAAGGCCAACAATTTGTGGGGAGGGAAAAAGTCAATTACATCAACCCCAGTGCTCAAGACATATTTATTTTAGCTCTCCTGCTTACC
>NC_068997.1:46256579-46260061 GCF_001194135.2 Octopus bimaculoides | reverse complement strand
CCTGAAAGGTGACAGGCAAAGTCAACCTTGGCGCAATTTGAACTCAGAATTTTCTGAAGAAGAGCTTTGCTCGAAACGTTAAACACCCTTCCTTTCCTTCCCTGAACATCTTTTAATACTTTGCATATACCACATCAAGTTGGACAAAATGCCTCAAAGCATTTTATCCACCTGAAAAATAATGATGATATTGGTTTCAAAGCAAGTTTGGCAGGGTTATGGGGCCAAGTTGATTAAATCAACCTCGGTGTTCGACTGGTACTTATTTTATCAACCCTGAAAGGATGAAGGGCAAAGTCAACCCTGGCAGAATTTGAACTCAGAACATAAAGACAGACGAAATACTGCTTAACATTTCGCCCGGCGTGCTAACGTTTCTGCCAGCTCACCACCTTAAACAACCATAACATGAATAATTGTTTGTTTGTTTGTTAAAGTGGAGTCTAACCAAATACCAGAGGTTTGATTATTTATCATCATCATCAATCATCATCATTTTTGTGTCTACTTTTTCCATGCTGGCATGGGTTGGACGTGACCACCTGATGTAGCATTGCTTCTACCAAATGCCTTTCTTGTTATCAACCCTTGTTTTCAAGTAAGGCACTTTATTGAATTGAATTGTTGAGCTGCAGGACATGAACAAGCATTATTGCTCCTTAAGCAGTATCAATGCAAAGACTTATGGGGACAGTAACACACACACATGATGGGCTTCTGTACAGTTTCCATTCACTTAATTTCATTTATAAGGTCTTGGTTAACTCAAGGCTATAATAGACAACATTTGTCCAAGGTACCACATATTCTTTTCTACTTTAGGCACAAGGCCCAAAATTTTGTGGGAGGAGGCTAGTCAATTAGATCAATAAATTAAGTATGCAACTGGTACTTAATTTATCGACCCCGAAAGGATGAAAGGTAAAGTCGACCTTGGTGAAATTTGAACTCAGAACATAAAGACAGATGAAATACCGCTGAGCATTTCGCCCAGCGTGCTAACATTTCTGCCAGCTCGACGCCTTCAAGGTGCCACACATTGAGATTGAACCTGAAACTACACAGCTGTGAAACAAACTTCTTAACCACATGGCCATACCTGACTAAAACTGCTCGTAATTACATATCCTTTAAAATACACCCTACTGACTTAAAAAAAAAAACCAGGGAAGGTGCATTGAAAAGTCAACCTACTAAAAATAGCAGCTAAATCTATTTCAAACCACACTTTAATGTCATTTGAGTAACATGAGCACAGTAGATATTATATCTGGAAAATGAAGTCAGGATGGTCATGCAAATGTATGCCTAAAGCTTTGGACATATTGTTTGCATAACCATGGTTGATTTGGGTGAATCAACTAAGGAAATTGATTGGATAGTAGATAGAATGCAACAACATTGAAACATTGTACATCTGGAACAATAGACCTCTGGGTCATACCTAGCTGTTCAGCTGCCTAATTTGCATGCCATAGTTCTTTGGGATTGAAACTGTCCTGGAGATACACAACACCAACTTTCTTGCATGCCATTGACTTGTGGCCAATTATTTATTATTTGAGTTCTTCTCTTGCTTTTTTAAAATTTTATTATCTTATTTTATCCATTATATGCAACAGAAGCAGTATTAGATTAAAATAACCATCTGCGCATCATACTAAATGCAATACTAAATACATTGTGAAAAGGCCAAATTAAATGCAGTGTTCATTCAGAGGTAATATCTCTTATGGATGTACTGTGTTTGAATACAGGAAGATATATCAGTAGTTGATGAAAATTATCCAGTAGTAGCATTATATGCAACAGATGCGGTACCATTCTCACTTCTGCTACTGGACTATTTTTGTCAGCTAACTGATGTGGTTTTGTTTTTAACCCTTTAGCATTTAAACCAACCATTTAAACCAATCCAAATATTCTTCCTGTTTTATATTCAAGCTGGCCAGATCTGACCTCTCACACCTACCCTACAATGTCATTCCAAAAATAAATAATCAAATCATCAAAATCTCAAAACAACAAGATAATGCAGGATTAATTCAAAACAATATGGATAAATAAGCATTACACTTGACAGAGTAATCTGAATGCTAAAGGGTTAAACATATTATGTTCATAAAAGATGTTAATCTCCAGTTGAACTTTACATTTAAATTGCCTTTTTGTGATGTATTTGCATTAAGTATGATACGCAAGTGGCTATTTCATTTCATATATTTTTCTTGCATTCTATGTTACCTTGCCTGTTTGTCTTTTCCTTTGTTCCCTTCTTCAGGAATGTTCTTCTGTTACTTGCAGTGTCATGCCAGTCCCTCACACCAGTCGCTTTCTGTTGCTATATGCCTCCCAAACCAGTCAGGCAGAGTCCATTTCCGAGTTAATCTACGACAATGCCGTGGCCAGTGGTCTCTCTGTAGAACGCCATTGCCTCAGTAGCACCGATGACAAAGTAACTGATGCCTTTGTCTTTTACCATAACTTCTCTTTCTACATTTTCCAAACTGCCTAAATTCTCAAACTGGTACTTCGAAATATGCGCAGACATTCTTTGATTATCGCTATGTTTTTAATCAATTAATTACAAAATAATTACCTCCATTATAATTATAATCCCACTTAAATTTCCTATCTGTTTTTAATACTCTTTATCATCAGACATATTTAATATTCCTTCAGTGTTATCCTGTTTGACTTACCCCTTCTTCTACTATTCATTAACTTATTTACCTCAGTTCTTCCTTCACCATTGCTTTAATTAAACTCCCTCCTTCCATTACTGTCCTATTTAACTCCTGTTCCACTTTAAACTTGCGTTTTTGTCCTATTTAATATTTGACCTACATTGCAGTTTACTTCATTTGCTCTGGTCCTACTTTTGGTTGTTTCACGTCTTAAACTTTTAACACTTTTTTTTTTGTCTTATTTAATCATCTTTCCATCTCTTTTGTCCAATTAAAAACATTTGTCCTATTCAACTTTAATTTTATATAATCAATTTTATAGTCAATATATATTATATAATCAACACACTACATCTCCTTTATCCTTTTTTTCCCCTTTGTTATATATCCCTGTTATACACATGTACATATATACACAGTTAAAAAACATGTACACATATTTAATATAGTTTATATATATTTGAGGCTCCAGTTTTTCTCCCCCCCCCCCTCTCTCTGCCTGTCACTATTATCTTTCCTGTTATTTCTGCTTGAATGCATTTTGACATACTAATGTGTGTGTGTGTATGTGTACCTATATACAGTAATCCTTCGCCATATCGCGGTTTATCATTTAAGCTTATGTTGATTCCTCCATGGTGTTGTTTTACATTTATAATAAAATAAATATATACAAATTATGAAATTAATTTTAAAAATATACAGTCCAGGGTGGGGTTGAACATAACACCCGTGATAGCTGAGGGGCTACTGTGTGTGTGTGTGTGTGTGTGTGTGTGTGTGTGTGTGTGTATG
>NC_068997.1:46253892-46256569 GCF_001194135.2 Octopus bimaculoides | reverse complement strand
TATATATATATATATATATATATATATATATATAGGTTTAGTTCTACAAACAGAGTAAATAGAACTCAAAACACGAGTATATATTTTATATTTTTAGTCAGCATAAGTGTCAAAATGACTCGAGGGCAAAGGGTTTTGTGCATGTCACACTTACAAAAACTAGTTTGAGTCACTTTGTAGTGTCTGCCGATTAGATAGACAGACAGACAGGTGTGGTGTTTACATGTGTGTTTACATAGTTAGTTATACAATTAGATTCAAAAAGATAGCTTCTACATGGTCATTTGACCTGCTGGAAATAACAACCATATACCCTATACTTTTTTAATAAAAAGATGAATATAGTCATAGATACAATTACTAAAAAAGTGGCAGCATGGTCACTACTGAAAAACCTTTGGTCATAGGGCTGTTAAAACATGTCTGTCCTGCACCAAACAACAGCCAACCACACATATTCAGAGCGCAGAATAGCATGCTTGAATACATACACAAAAATGCAGATGACCATGATGATAGTTTAACAGACAACCAGTAGAACTGCCAGAACTTTGTATCTTGTGACCAGAACTATGTGCATTTATGGCTTAATATCTCTCAACAACCGAGTCCGCCTAACTCTAAATAAGTATCCATTCCATCCATACCCACCTGATCCTCTCATCTTTTCCCATCACCTTCGCTTTGTCTTAATCTTATATGCACATACACACACACACACCTGCATCAAACACTTCAACCAGTCCTTTCTCCTCACAGTTGTAACCCACTGAAATTACCTCCCTATCCACAATTATCCCGCAAACATTGACCAAAAATAGATATTCAAGCTGAATAATTAACCTCATCATCTCAGAGGAACTGTAAATCTAATGTACACTACCCCTTTCTTTTGACTAATTTGCATTACTGCTTGACAACAGATGTTGGTTTGTTTACATCCCTGTGATTTAGAAGTTTGGCTAAAGAAGATGATAGAATAAGTCAATAGAGATCAATCTCAATACTTAAAGATTTGTTTGACTCAATCCTTCAAGGCAGTGTCCCAGCATGACTGCAGACTAATGACTGAAATGAGTATATGAAACAACATCAAATAAACCAACTATAAATCCTTTCAGTGTTTTTAACCAGGGTCCATATAAGATTTTGTTATTAAAATTTATCACCAATACATTAGTTATACTTCTATCAATACACAAAATAGTGTAACAATTTTTTTACATGATTCCTTAATAATATTTAATTATAATAATAGAATAGGATTCTAAAATACTGAATGCCAATCTCCCAAAGTAGATGGGACACATGGAGATGGGAGAGAGCCAGGAAGACATGGGATGAAGTACTGAAGAAAGACCTTGGGATGCTGAACCTTTCAGGCGAGATGACAAAGGGTTGAGATACCTGGTGCCTTGTTGTGCTCAAGAAGACCCTTGTTAAGACCGATCCTGCTGGTGATGTAAAGTACTTGTGAGAGTGCCATGCAAAAGCACCCATGTGATACCACATAAAATCAACCATGCAGCGTCACGTAAAAGTACCTGTGTGGTGTCACATAAAAGGACTCAGCACACTCTGTAAAGTGGTTGGCATTAGGAAGGGCATCCAGCCATAGAAACCAAGCCAAATCAGGCTGGAACTTGGTGCAGCTCCCCAGCTTGGACAACAAACGTTAAATGATGAAGATGAATGGTTATGAGGGTCCAATCTGAATAAAATAGGAATCAAAAGGGTCCATCAGAAAAAAATGGTTGAGAACCACTGCTCTACATAGTTGCTTGACATGCTAAAAATAGCAGCCAGATATCCCTCAAATCACATTTTGTTGTCTTAGGAAAAAAGAGGAAGGATACATTGAACGAGTAAGTAGTCCTGGGTTAACATGAAAAATAAGTTGGTCCTGGCTGAATACCTTTAGTCATAGATCTGTTCAGTTAGGGGCTGACTAGGGGTTAAATAACAAGTGCAACTATAAAAACCACCAGCAGCACACAACCACTTAACTTTCTTATCACCATTCTATGTCTCCAGTTCAAGATTGAGGATGAAAGCAGTGTGGTTTTTGTCGTTTCCACCACAGGTGATGGAGATGTGCCTGACACAGCCGTGAGATTCCTGCGCAAACTGAAAAAAAAGTCCAAACAAGAAGAACACTTGAAACATCTGTCATACACAGTTCTTGGTGAGTACGTCATTTGTTGGTACTCTGAGTATTGTTTTAAACCACTTCCTTCAATACTATTCCTCCCCGCCCCAATCAAGGGGACTTTGTCTTGCAATTTACTTGGTGACCCCCTCTGGTGCTGGTGCCACATATAAAGCACCTGGTACACTCTGTAAATAAGCTGGCACTAGAAAGGGCATCCAGATGTAGAAACCATGCCAAAGCAGGTAATAGAGCTCAGCAGTCCTCTGGCTTGCCAGCCCCTCTCAAACCATCCAACCCATGCCAGCATGGAAAACGGACATTAAACGATGAGGTGGAGGAAGATCTTCATGTAGATAACTATAGCATCTGTCTCACCTAAAATCAATTTACTGTACTCTTTTCTCTCCTCTTTTCCTTTACTCCTGCCTCTTACCCTTCTCCCCCCCTCTCCTTACTTTGCACTCACCTCTCCCTTACACTGCTCTCTCCTCCCTCTTACTCTGCTCTCATCTTCCCTTCCTTCTT
>NC_068997.1:46245863-46253757 GCF_001194135.2 Octopus bimaculoides | reverse complement strand
CTCTCTCTTTCTCTCCCCCCCTACTTTTTAAAGACTGTCAGAAGTTACCTTATATTCTCACTAAGCCAACAATTTTATTTACTATCCACCATCCACCCTCCACCTCCACACACACACACACACACACATCATCCTCCTTCAAATTTTAGAAATGACACACTCACACAAACTTCTCAAGGTCTTGAAACTCACACAAAGTCTTACTTGACCCCCATCATCACACAATCTGCTCCCTATTACAGTTATGTCATGTCGAAATAACTTCCAATGTTGGCCAAATAAAAACCATTACTTTGTCCTCGTTGCAGGTCTGGGAGATACAAATTACAATGCATTCTGCAATGGTGGCAAAACTATCAACAGAAAACTCGAGGAGTTAGGGGCTCACCTGTTTTATGAATGTGGTTGGGCTGATGATGCTGTTGGGTAAGTTCTACGGGTCCTGCTACTGGGTCATTAATGAAGATGATGATGATGATGGTGGTGGTTGTGGTGACTGCAGCAATGGAGATGGTAGTGGTAGTAGTGGTCATCGTCAACGTCATGAATGATGATGATGATGATGATAACCCCAGGTTCTTGCTTGAGCAGACCTATAACAAAAGACATTCTAGCTGTGTCCATCCCCACTGCATTATCCAGTATATCTTATGAGAAAATGTTATCTGAAGGAGATTTGGTTGCTATTTCTAGCAGGTCAAGTGTCCGTGTTGAGGCTCATTTATTTGCTCTTCTGCCACTGGGTGTAACCAACAATATTAATTAACGGTATACATTGTTGTTATATAAATAATTGCATATTATATGCTGAGGTATTATTCTTTTCTACTCTAGGCAGAAGGCCCGAAATTTTTGGGGAGGTGGGGGGGCCAATCGATTAGATCAACCCCAGTGTGCAACTGATACTTAATTTATCGACCCCCCCGCCCAAAAGGATGAAAGGCAAAGTCGACCTCGGCAGAATTTGAACTCAGTGCTAAGCATTTTGCCTGGCATGCTAACGTTTCTGCCATCTGGCCGCCTTTTGCTGAGGTAATATTAGCGATACACAAGGTAGCAAGCTGGCAGAATTGGTAACACGCCAGGTAAAATGCCTAGTAACATCTTGTCTGTCTTTACCTTCTGAGTTCAAATTCTGCTGAGGTCGACTTTGCCTTTCATTCTTCCAGGGCTGATAAAATAAGTACCAGCTGAGCCCTGGGGTCGATATAACCCACTTACCCCCTCTCCCAAAATTGATGGCCCTGTGCCAAAATTTGAAATCATTACAGACATAATAACATTATTTGTAGCCATAAATATTATTTATATTATATTATTTGTAGCCATTAGTGACATAAACTCTGGTTACGTTAGGAAATCAATGATTATGTTAATGATATTCTATATATACTCATCTATAAGCCAAACCAGTCAATAAGTTGCATCCTCATTTTATATATCTCATATTTGGTTCAATACTTGATTCACATAGAAATCACAGACTGTGTTCATTTATATATTGCATGTATATATACTTGGATGAAATTTCCATTGAAATTTTTACAACGTAAAGTTAAATATTTCCCCCATAATATATTTAATAAAAACTACATTGTAAGCATATATCTTTTTTGTCTCTTAACAAATTAAACCCATTTTTAATTAATTCTAGATTCTCTAAATTTATTCTTTTAACCAAATGCAGCTATGCATTCTTTTAAAATTCATCGCATGTTATAATAGCAAAATAAATAACACTGTTACACACTCCAGCTTACAAGACAGAGACATGTACACACCATTTCCTTTGTCTTTTAATTATTGTATACAGGGTGTCCACAAGGTCTGGGTACATGGAGTAAATAAAATCATAGCAAACAATTAAATATAAGAAATAATAATTTCTTAAAGTATGTGTTAATCCCCATGTACCCAGACTTTGTGGACACCCTGTACATTCAATGCAAGGAAAATAAGTAGTTGGAAGCTTATCGAGGGGAGCAAACTACATGTTAACACTATAGACAATTCATTTTTTTTTTTTCTTTTTCTTTGTTTCCTTGTTGAAGTAATTCTATCTGGTAGATGGAATGCTCGATAATTTAATCTTTTATACATTTAATTTTTTTCCTTTCTGTAAGAATATGTTGCTAAATTATAATTTTGATTACTATTTGTAAATCTCACAACGAGAGATATTCAGCAACATTACTTTGGAGTAAAGATTGTTTGCCAACATAACATGGCGGTCCTGGTTTAGGACAAATGTTGCTGTAGTTTGGCCCTAGGAGGCATCATCTCCAGCTGGCTATATGACCACTACACTCTCGGAGTGGTTGGCGTTAGGAAGGGCATCCAGCTGTAGAAATTCTGCCAGATCAAATTGGAGCCTGGTGCAGCCTTCTGGCTTGCCAGTCCTCAATCAAATCGTCCAACCCATGCTAGCATGGAAAGCGGACGTTAAACGATGACGACGACGAAAGGAATTTAATAATTTTGAAAAATCAATATTTATTAATCAAAACAGACTCCATTAGATTCAACAACTTTTTTTCATCGCTTTGAAAAAACTGTATCCTTTCTTTGAAGAATTATTGTCCATTCAAGCTATAAATTGTTCAAATTCATTAAGTCAAAACCAATGGAGTGACCCTTACTTTTGGGGTAACACCTCTCCACATACCCCAGTCAATCAAAAATGCAGCTCATTGGTGCTGGAATAGTCCATATGCTTTTTTAACATGTTCTCATATGTTATCCTACAAACCCCATAAATGATATTATCGTTATTGGACTCTCAGAGGCCGAGTCTTTATAATTACAATAAACATAAATAATACTGCTGTGGTCTACTCTACTTCCATATGGTACAATAATATCAATAACAATATTTAGCTACATTTCTATATTTAAGAGATGAGGAATTATGTACATTATTTACATTTGACGGATATTTGTCCTCATCTTGTTTGTTGTTAACATGTTTCAGCTAATATACCCTCCAGCCTTCATCAGGTGTCTTAGGGAAATTTTGAACCTGAGTTCTCATTCCTAAGGTATTTTTCGATGTTGTTATTATTATCATCATTATTATTATTATTATTATTATTCCAAGTTCAATTCAAGGCAGTGACTTGAATAATAATAATAATAACAACAACAACAACAACAACAAATACCTTAGGAATGAGAACCCAGGTTCATAATTTCCCCTAAGACACCTGATGAAGGCTGATGAGGGTATATGAGCCAAAACGTTGTGTTAACAACAAACAAGATGAGGACAAATATCCGTCAAATGTAAATAATGAATATTTGGCTAGTTTCCTATCTTGTTAATAAGGAATTCAAAGAATTTCTTAACCTTCAAAGAAAAACACCTATTTCTACACACTTACACAGCATTTATATATATATTTGTGATATATTATTGTCTAAGTGTGGTTATACATTAGAATCATTTTCCATTGAATAGGTTAGAACTTGTAGTAGAGCCTTGGATAGAAGGCTTGTGGAAACCTCTGAAAGCTCAGTTAGAATCCTGTACCACATCGAAGAAGATGGAGCAATCCACTGAGACCAACAGCTCTCCTAGCGAAACTCCACCCACTGAGAATGAAGCTCAGAAACTCACAGAAACAGACAAGATGACGTTACCCACCGATTCCCTGAAAGAGCAGATCCTGCGTAACCCTCTTCTCAACAACTTGATGCAGGACATCCCACTGGGGGTGAAAATAGTAGAGAAGACACCTCATTCTAACTACATCATGGATTTAGCCGACAGACCTGTGGATGTATCTAATGTTGAACTGGTCGTTCAAACTGACCTGACAGAGGAGAAACACCAGGCCAAAGAATCTGCTTCGCTTACCTGTTGTGCCCCACATTTAAAAGACTCTGATCTGAGTATTCCTCTTCTCTCACCTCCTTATCTTGTTTTAACACTTCTGCCAGATGAGAAACTGGTAAGTATAAACTTTTTTAGAGTAAACTTAAATGGGAATGGCGGCATCAAGTATTTTGTCCTTCTGTTTGAATACCTTCGCTCTCGTAATAGACTCTATGCATTTTAATACCACCACCCTTGTGAGGTCACCAGGCAACTCGCAAGACAAAACCCCCTCCCCCACCTCAGCTGATTGGGGCTGTAGTATGGAGGGTAGTGCCTTTATGCCTGGTGTTACAGGGATTGACCCTTTAGCATTTAAACTGGCTATATCCAGCCCAAATATTCTACTTATTTTATGTTCAAACTGGCCAGATCTGGCCTCTCACACCTACCCTACAATGTTCATTTTTATAAACAATCAAATCATGAGAATATTGAATTTACAAGATAATACTTAATGATTAATTCAAAATAATGTGAATGAATAAGCATTGCATTTGGCAGAATAATCTGGATGCTAAAGGGTTAAAGTATGATAGAAGGACAGAAACAGGTGTTCTTGCTGAAGAGGAAATACGTGGCTTCCTCTGCTGGAAAGAGAGAAAGATGGTGAGCGAGTGTGTCTTCAAAGTATAAGGGGACTACTATAAAAGAGAGAATAGGGATACAGTATCAGAAAGGACGGGTAGGTAAGTGTCACAAGAAAAAAGCACCCAATATATTCTGTAGAGTGGTTGGCTTTAGGAAGGGTATCCAGCTGTAGAAACCATGCCAAACCAAACATTAGAGCTTGGCACAGACCACTGGCTTGTCAGTTTCTCTTGCACTGTCCAACCCATGCCAGCATGGAAAATGGACATTAGATAATGATAATGATGATGCTACTGCTGATGATGATGACCTTGTCCCTTGGGTGCCTTTGGAAGAGTTTATTCTTTTGATTACATTAAAACCAGACACATGGCTCAGTGATTAGAGCATCGGGCTCACAATAATTTATGTTTTACCTATAAATGGGTATCAACTAAATGAGATTCACTAGTCTGAGGGGACCTTCAAAGATCACAGTTACTAGGTTGGACACAAAGCATTGTGATATTTGTTCTGGTTATCTGCATTTTGAATTCAAATCCTGCTTTTGTCAACTTTGCTTTTCATCCTTTTGAAGTGCAATAAATAAAATGTTGATCCCAAACAGTGGATTAGCTGAATGTTAGTACATCAGACTTGTGACATCTGTTTCAAGTCTGTATTCTAAGTTCAGCTGTTTATACAGTAATGCATATACTCAGGATATGAATATTTCCTATTTCTATAAGTGCTCTACTAAAGTTACTGCACTAAGATAATATGACTCCTGCATCTACAAAGTATCTATTCCCATATCATGTTTGTGTATGTTTGTATTTAGAAAGACAAACAGATGCAGTAATAGACTCAAGAACAAACTGTACTGTTAATAGTAGTCGGACTGGTGGCCTCATCATGGTTGTTGTTTCACTGTTTCAGCTGTTGTATGCTCCAGCGTTCTTCAGGTGTCTTGAGTTGAACTCATTTCTTGAATTGGAATTTCAAATCTAACCCTTTATTTGATTCACGGGATCAAATATAAGGATTGGTTCGAAATTCCAATAACTAAATTGAGTTCAACACAAGACACCTGAAGATGGCTGGAGTGTACAACAGCTAAAACATAGTGAAAGCAGCAATGAAGATGAAGCCACCGGTCCGAATATTATAAACAATATACATGATACAAATTCTTCATCTCAAAATTATGGAATTGTACAAGAACGCATGTTTATCTCTACAAATCTTTCTGTATAACAGGATCTGTACAACTCAGCAGTCCAAAATGGAGCCAGTTTTCCTAGTATGGCATCTTCTGTCCAGACTGCCACTGTCCTGAAGTGTTCCTGCCTTACACATCCTGGTGCTGTAAAGACCACACTAGATCTTGAACTTTTCTTTGAGGTAAATAAACCATCCCAATCATTCAAAATTCTTCGCATTTCAATTTTCTGCTTGATTTCTATTTAAGTTTAAGTGTTTAAGTTTTTCTCTCTTTTGTTCTTTCACCTTTCTTTCTTTCTCTCTCTCTCTCTTACTCTTTGTATCTCTTTTTCTTTATCTGTATCACTCTTTCTGTTTTGATTTCTCTGTCTTCTCTCTCCCTCCCCACTTTCTCTCTCTTGTCCTACAGCATTCTCTTTTTTTCCATTCTCACTCCATCCATCCCTCTTTTCTTTTGTATAAAAATGACAGAAACTTTTCTATATTTCATTTCTCCAGGACACTGAGACTGTTGCTTACCAGCCAGGAGATTCAATTTCAGTGATCTGTCCGAACAATGAAAGAGAGGTCAACCATTTAATCCAAAGGTCAGTCTGTCAACCATCAAACTTCACTCCTTTCGCTAATCATGTGTATCAATATGGTCAGTGTTTGGACCCTATTTCAGATTTCATACATCTACACATGCAAATACTTGGACACTTCATTAGTATTGTATCTTAGGGCCCCAGAGTATTTTGTGTTTTGCATTATACCCCCACTTTCTCAGGGCAACCCAACTGAGGTTCATCAAACCACATCCTGTGTCCATGTGGCATTCTGCTGACCTCTCCTGTCACCCCTTTATATATATGTGTGTGTATGTGTTTGTCTCCCTAGCATTGCTTGACAACCGATGCTTGTGTGTTTATGTCCCCGTCACTAAGCAGTTCGGCAAAAGAGACCGATAGAATAAGTACTAGGCTTACAAAGAATAAGTCCCGGGGTCGATTTGCTCAACTAAAGGTGGTGCTCCAGCATGGCCGCAGTCAAATGACTGAAACAAGTAAAAGAGTAGAGTAATTATTTTATTTTACTTCTCAGAGCTCTCGATCTGACTTGCTCCAGTTAATTCCGTGAGAGCAACAGGACAGTAACCTGTTGTCACAAGTTCTCACTAAAGATCTCACAAGGTTTCTCAGGGTCTCTTTCCATGAATTATAAGACACGGTACCTAGAGGTTAAATATTGCTGGAGATACTCGACACCACAGTACCAATCTCAAAATCCTCACTGTCCCCAACAGAGCAGTTTTTTTATTATTATCATCATCATTAATATTTTTCTCTGCTGATGTCTTAAATATGTCTTTGCTATTGCTGTACTTAAAATAATCCTCTCACATTCCCATAACCTTTGTTTTGCTTTAATCCTTTGGTATTATGTTCCAGGCTCGACTTGGAGAATGCAGGAGACGCCTTCTTCAGTTTGTCTGTCTCTCCAAATACAACAAAGAAGAAAGCTTCCTGCCCCAATTACCTTCCTCCAAAGTGCACCATCAGATATGCCCTCACTCATTGCCTAGACATCAGGGAGCCTCCTAAGAAGGTAATGTTTCCATTGTTTGAAGGTTCTTGTGACAAACGTGTGAGATGTTGTGCAGTGGTGGTCGTGGATATACTGTTTGTGGAGTTGATGTTACGTAATGGTGCTGTTGGCGGTTGTGGTAGTAGAAGTAGTCATGGTGACGTGACAGCCGTGGCAGCAATAGGTGTGGTCACAATCGCTGTGATAGTGGGGATGCTGGTGGTGGTTGTGGCGGCGGTGGCAATAATGACTGTGATAGGAATGGTGGTGGTGGCGGCGGCGGCGGTGGTGGTGATAGTGGCGTAGTGGTGGTGGTGGTACCAAAAAGGGTGTTGTGTGAAGATATTGCATGCATGTTACACAAGCAACGACAGTTTTTCATGTTTGCCTCTTAAACTGCAGGCTTTGTTGCGGATGCTCGTTGACTATGCAAGTGATGAGCAGGAGAAGCGACGACTGCAGGAACTGTGCAGCAAGGAAGGAATGAGTGAATACACCACTTACATCCGAGAACCAGGTCTCTCTCTACTGGACATCTTACTCAACTTCCCATCTGTTATGCCACCATTTGAACGAATTTTAGGTAACTTCATTGCATTATTATTTAACTACATTTTACATGCACTTTCTCTCACTGTCTATATATATATATATATATAT
>NC_068997.1:46239370-46245437 GCF_001194135.2 Octopus bimaculoides | reverse complement strand
GTGAGTGTTTATTGAGTAAAAACACCTAAAAGCTCCATGAGGCTCCGGCAGGGGATGGTGGCGAACCCTGCTGTACTCTTTCACAACTTCCTCTCACTCTTACTTCCTGTTTCTGTTGTGCCGGTAATTCAAAGGGTCAGCCTTGTCACACTGTGTCACGCTGAATATCCCCGAGAACTACGTTGAGGGTACACGTGTCTGTGGAGTGCTCAGCCACTTGCACGTTAATTTCACGAGCAGGCTGTTCCGTTGATCGGATCAACTGGAACCCTCGATGTCGTAAGCGACGGAGTGCCAACAATCTATCTATCTATCTATCTACCATTCATAGACCTACATGTGTACCTACACATTTGCTAATATCACACACACACACACTTGTAAAAAATATGTAAACTATAAATTTTAACTCATTCTCTTATTAAAATATTTGGTATTGTTTTTCTCATGACTGCATTTAAAATATAAATATAAAATATAGTCTAAATAGATATTCTCTGTCCTAATATATATCCTCCTTCTTTCTTCACTATTGTAGAACTTCTTCCCAGATTGCAGCCAAGGCCTTATTCTGTCGCAAGGTGTGTATGTGTGAGAGAGAAAGCCAGTGACGCTGTGTCTCTTCCTCACTTCCTCTTCACTGTTTGCTCACAACACATGTCCCTTAACTTTTTAGCATTCAAACCAGTCATATAAGACCCAAATATTCAACTTGTTTTATTTTCAAACTAACCAGATCAGCCCTCTCACACCTACCTTACAATGTCATTCTAAAAATTGACGATCACATCATTATCATCGTTGTCGTCGTTTAACATCCGCTTTCCATGGACGATTTGACTGAGGACTGGTAAAACCAGATGGCTACACCAGGCTCCAATCTGATTTGGCAGTTTCTACAGCTGGATGCCCTTCCTAACGCCAACCACTCAGAGAGTGTAGTGGGTGCTTTTACGTGCTACCGGCACGAAGGCCAGTCAGGCGGTACTGGCAACGGCCACGCTCAAAATGGTGTGTTTTATGTGCCACCCGCACAAGAGCCAGTCCAGGGGCACTGGCAACGATCTCGCTCGAAAGTCCTCACATCGTCGAAATATCAAAACTATGAGATCATGCATGATTAATTCAAAACTATGCGAATAAATAAGCATTATAATTGACAGAGTAATCTGAATGTAGAGAGTTAAACTAATGGGAGGCTGGGGTTAAAGAGAAAATGAGATGAAGTTACCTAAAATTCATTCAAATGGTGGCATAACAGATGAGAAGTTAAGCAAGATGTCTAGGAGAGAGAGACCTGGTTCCTCAGATGTAAATGGTGTATTCAGCCATTCCTTCTTTGCTGCACAGTTTTTGCAAAACAAGATCCTTCACCTGAGTAGAGAGGATGACATTGAATGAGGTGGCTTTATGCTGGGTGATGTGTATGATAGAAGGATAGGAACATACGGCTTGCTGTAGGGGAAATGCATGGTTGCCCCTGTTAGTAAAAAGAGAAGATGGTGGTAAAGATGCACCAGAATGTACCCTCACATCACAGGAAGGTGAATACAAGAGAAGTGGTGACAAATACATTGTCATTCCTCCCCCGCTCCTTTATTTTTTCTTTCTCCCATTTTCTTCTTTGATCTCTTACCTGTTTCTCTCAGTATTTCTCCTGACACTCTTCCTTCCACTCTGCTTCTTCCCTCTCTTCCTCCTACTCTGCCATGTCTCCCTTCCATCTCATTTCTGTTTCTGTTGATTCACAGTTCCCAGGAAACCGATAAGAACAAACTACACATTGTCTTCAATGTCGTTCAGATTCCCGCTGGGCGGGGTCGACGCTACCACCGCCAGGGTGTCTGCACTGGCTGGCTCGAGCAGCTTACTCTCAGTCTACAGTCTGACTCAAAGACAGATCAGAAAGATCTACCAGTCTCTCTAAGTTCTCTGTCTTTAGCTGAGAAACCAATTGTAAGTATAAACTTTATTGATCTCCCTTAATATACCATTGAAAATGCCTCTCCCTCCAACACACACATGCATAGAAACCCAACAAGAGAGTCCCCACATAGACATATGATCTACTAGAAGTAACAGCTAGCTCCACAAATCATATCCTACTGTCTACAAAAATGGTCGTACATCATCATTTTAACGACTGCTTATGCAGCTTATATCTGTTGGTAAAAATGTACAATGCGAAAATACCACAAAGTTGTAGGAACTCTGGGGAGAAAAGATTACCTTTTATCCTCTCAGGGTTGATAAAATTAGTACCATTTGAATACTGAGGTTGATGTAACCGACTATCCCCTTCCGCAAATATTTCAGGCCTTGTGCCTCTGATAGAAAGAATTGCTGCTGCTGCTGTTTGTTTGTTTCTAAGGCAACAAGCTGGAAGGATTGTTCTGAGATCAAATTCCACCGAGGTCGACTTTGCCTTTCGTCCTTTCAGAGTCAATTAAATAAGTACCAGTTACACACTGGGGGTCGATGTAATCAACTTAATCCCTCACCCCCAAGTTTCAGGCCTTGTGCCTACAGTAGACAATAGAAAGGTTTAATATTATTAAGGCAGCAGGCTGGCAGAATCATTAGCACTCCAGGGGCAAAATGCTTAGCAGCATTTCATCCATCTTTACATTCTGAGTTCAAATTCTGCCAGGGTCAGCTTTGCCTTTCATCCTTTCGGAATTGACAAAATAAATACCAGTTAAACACTGGGGTTGATGTAATTGACTATCCCCCCTCTCCCAAAATTGCAGGCCATGTACCAAAATTTGAGACCATTATTATTATTATTATTATAGATATCTTTCTTCACAAGAACCAATCAACGCTTTCATTTACCATCGGATTCCAAGACTCCACTAATTATGATTGGTCCAGGGACTGGCATTGCTCCATTCATAGGCTTTTTGCAGCACCGTCACCATTTATCAAAGACTCAACCTCTTAGTGACGCCTGGTTGTTCTATGGCTGTCGGCACCAGAAAAAGGACTTCCTTTATCAGTAAGTTTCTTGTGTATTTCCTTTACTTTTACATCCTGTGGTTCAGCAAAAGAGACCAATAGAATTAGTACCAGACTTAAAAATAGGTACTGGGGTTGAATTGTCCAATTAAACTTTTCAAGGTGGTGTCTCAATATGGCCACAGTCCAATAATTGAAACAAGTAAAAAATAAATGACATCTCATTTTGCTCATTTTTGTTTATTCTTTTCGTCTTTACTGATCGATTTTACAGGGATGAAATTGAGAAGTTTCTTGAGCAGGGATGCCTCTCCAAATTCTTTGTGAGTTTCTCTCGCGATGAACAACCTGAAGAATCACCAAGATATGTTCAAGATAACCTCCAACGTAACAGCAAGGAGCTTGTTGACTTGTTAGACAAGGATGCCATCGTTTATGTGTGTGGTGATGCAAAGAACATGGCTAAAGATGTTTGTGCAGCCTTCACATCCATTTTGGCTTCTGAGAAAGGTAAGTGTTATAGAGAAGTTCTACTTTTTGAAAGAGTGACTTTATCGTATGAAATTATTATCGTATGAAATTATTAAATTGAAGCATCAGTATGTAGCTAATCCAAATTTTTTTTCACATTTTCTTTGATATTTATAAAAAACTACTCTATATTCAAATTTATTTTATCACAGTGTTAGAGTACAGCCTCTTTTAAATATCTACAGTACACTAACAATTGTTCATAATTTGTTTTGTGTTTATTTTTAGGTGTATCACCTGAAGAGGCTAACAAAATTCTGATGAAACTTCGGTTAGACAAACGATATCTAGAAGACATTTGGACATAAACATCGTCTGGAGTAGACCAACATAGGGATTTGAATTTCATTTGGCAAACATCTCAAAATACTCTTTATCTTGTGAGCATTTGGATGTGGACTTCATCTGATGGGCATCCAAATACAGATTACAGCTAGCAGATACCTGAATATTAATTTACACCTGACAACCATCTAGTCAGAATAAAACTGGTGTACATCCTAGACCTATACGTATATAGTGCACCTGAGCACTCTATACAATAAGTTCGTTATATTATATAGTTCATCTGGATATCAACATAATCTAATGACTGTCTCAAAAATAATAAATTTTTTTCATCCTGTGATTACAGTAAAAAAAACAATTAATTCCTTTTCAATTAATTAATATCAAACTCCTGTTTTCAAAAATCAAATTGGAAACCAGATCATATCAGATGATATCGGATGGTATCTGGTGAACTGATGTGATATTTATAGTAAATACTGGTGTGAACCTCTACCAAGTCACACAACAGAAAAATAGGAAGGTAAATCTCTTTAAATTGCATTTGTTATCCTATTTAGGACACACTATACACAATAAGACAGTATATACTGTAAAGTAAGTGATCTCAAACACAAAACAAAATCCTTAAAAACTTAATTTTTGTTGCTTAGCACAGATTACCATTGCTATTGGTGTGTGTCTGAGGCATGGTCATTGCCAAATTAAAATTATCCTCCTCCTCTTCTTCTTCCTCCCCCCTCTTTCCAAGGTCCACTTTTTTGCTTTCATCCTTCTGGGGGTTGATACAATAAAGTACCAGGCATGTGCTGGAGTTGATGCTATCAACTTATTGCCTTCCCACAAAATTGCTGGCCTTGTGCCTAAATTATAAAGCATTATGTTCTTCATGTTCTGAGTTCAAATCCTGCCAAGGTCAACTTTGCCTTTCATCCTTTGGGGGGGGGGCAGTAAAATAAGTATCAGTTGAGCACTGATGTAATCGACTTACCCCTCCTCCGAAATTTATGGCTTTGTACCAAAGTTTGAAACCATTATTATTATTATTGTTGTATTTTGTCTGCCAATTCGTTCTAAGTTCAAATTCCTCCAGGGTCGACATTGCCTTTCATCCTTTTGGAGTTGATAAATTAAGTCCCAGTTAGGCACTGGGGTTAAATGTAATTCACTGGTCTCCTCCTCAAAAATTTCAGGTCTTGTGTCTATAGCAGAAAGGATTATTGTTGATGTTGTTATTATGAAGGTGGTGAGCTGACAGAATCATTAGCATATGGGGTAAAATGCTTAGCAGTATTTCATCCCTCTTCATGTTCTGAGTTCAAATTCTGCTGAGGTCATCTTTGCCTTTTATCCTTTCAGGGTTGATAAATTAATTACCAGTGAAACACTGGGGTCAATGTAATTGACTTCTCCCTTCCCCACAAATTTCAGGCCATGTGCCTTTAGAAGAAGGGATTATAATAATTATTATTATGGCAGCATGCCAGCAGAATCATTGGAGAAAAATACTTTGCTGTATTTCTTCCATCTCTTTCTGTTCTGAGTTCAAATCCTCCTGAGGTCAACTTTGCCTTTCATCCTTTTGGGGTCAATAAAATAAGGATCAATTGACCGGTTGAGCACTGGGATTGATGTAATCAACTATCCCTCTCCCTTCAAATTTTAGGCTTTGTGCTTATAGTAGAAAAGATTATTGTTATTATAATTATTAATAGGGCAGTAGATTGGCAGAATCGACAGAGCGTCGGACAAAAGGTACTCAGCTCCGGGTCTTTATGTTTTGAGTTCAGATTCCACTGAGGTCAACTTTACCTTTCGTCCTTTCATGGTTAATAATATCAAGTACTAGTCAAGTACTGGGGGTAGATGGTATCAATTACCATTCCTCCTCTATCAAAATTGATGGCCTTGTGCCTAAATTCAAACAATTATTATTATTATTATTCACTTTATTATTATTATTTACTTTTTTATTACTATTATTGTTATTGTTATCATTATTGTTGTTAATATTATTGAAGTGCCTTTTTTTCTTCATGTTGGACTTACGTAGAATCGTTTATATATGGAGTGATCTTGCCAACTATTCTTATTATCATGCATGTAATTTGTGTTTGTGTGTGTATGTATGTGCACATGTGTGTTCATGTATGCTGAGTATATTTCAAAATAATACACACACACACACTTCAAAGTTTCATATTCACAAATCATGTGCACAATCTTCACAGACTGTTTGTTTTTATATTTCAAATCTCAATATAATAACAATTTATTAATTTTAATTTTT
>NC_068997.1:46236898-46238654 GCF_001194135.2 Octopus bimaculoides | reverse complement strand
ATATACATATATATGTAAGCCTAGTACTTATTCTATCGGTCTCCTTTGCCAAACCGCTAAGTGACGGGGACATAAACACACCAGCATCGGTTGTCAAGCAATGCTAGGGGGACAAACACAGACACACACACACACATATATATATATACATATATACGACGGGCTTCTTTCAGTTTCCGTCTAGCAAATCCACTCACAAAGCTTTGGTCGGCCCGAGGCTATAGTAGAAGACACTTGCCCAAGATGCCACGCATGGGACTGAACCCGGAACCATGTGGTTAGTAAGCAAGCTACTTACCACACAGCCACTCCTTCGCCTATGTTTAGGAAAAATTACATAAGTAAATGTTGAAATTATAAATTGTTGAAGCTAATATTGATGATTTTTTTTTTAAAAAACATATTTTGTGTAAATGGCTACATATGTAGTCACAGACATACATACACACACATTGCAATCACTTTTTAAACTTGACCTAATATTCGTTGATGACAGTAGCAATGATGATAACGATGATTATGTTGATTGAATACTTGTTAATTTATATACTGTCTTTTCAATTTATGTTTGTGGGTGTGTGTTTCTGTGTGTCAGGTTATGCAACAATGTTTTGTAATTGGTTTACACTTGCTCAATTATGAGGTAAAACTCACTGATAAGCCTGTATTGTTTATATTAACTTGTATACATACATAGAAACAAATGTGTGTGTGCGTGTATACACATATATATATATATACATATGCAGCTTCATATGTGTATGTATATATATATACATACTCTCATGAATTACTATTTGTATAATGATAATAAGATAGTTAAGTCATTAACCTAAGGCTGTAGATACATTCCTACCTGGCTCTCACTACTTAATTTCAATGACAGTACCTACACACACACACACACACATACATACACACATGAGTGAGTGAACAAATGACAGAAAATAGCACCCAATGCATTTTACATTCAGTAAGAGTTGCATATATTTTTTAATGACAGTTTAACTTGGTTCCATATGACTTGAAGTTTTGTGGGCTTGTAAACTAAACCCATCTCAATAGATATCTAAATATCTGATGAGATTGATTCATCTTTTAAGCCCACAAAAGCATAAGTCATATGAAGCAGAGGAAAGCTGGTGGTAAGCAGGCAGAATCATTATCATGGTGGGCAAAATGTTTAGCAGCATTTCATCTGTCTGCACGTTCTGAGTTCAAATTCTGCCAAGGTCGACTTTTGTCTCCTTTTGGAGTCAGTAAAGTAAGTACCAGTTGGTGTAATCGACTCATCCCCCCCCCCCAAATTGCTACCCTTGTGGCAAAGTTTGAAACCAATATATATATATGGATATGGATATACAGGATGGTACAAAAGTTTGGACCCATAGGCAATTTATTATATAACAATCTATGGTTTACAAGTTCTACTGTCTCTGAAATTGGTAGCTTTTCTGCTATGGCTACCAATCTGAAAGACAGAAAGATAAAATTAGATATGATGATTATATGATCAAAATCATGTTAAAGATAAGAAATACTTTTTTGTAAGTTCTCTATGGGTCCAGACTTTTGCACCACCCTGTGAATATATATATGTATGTATGTATGTGTATATATATATGTATGTGTAGATATACGTATATATCTGCATGTGTATATATGTATGTATATGTGTATATATATATATATATGTATGTATATATATATATATATATGTATATATATATATATATATGTATATATATATATATAT
>NC_068997.1:46233044-46235757 GCF_001194135.2 Octopus bimaculoides | reverse complement strand
ACTCCTGGTGGAATCATGAGAGTGCCAGTGTGTCATACAATACGGAAGAAGTATACATTTATACACACATACTCCAAAATGCATGTTTTGGAAAACAGCTATCGTTGTGTCACATTTCTATACATCATTGAGACCATTATGAAGACTGTAATTATCCAAAAGATATTTATGATTTCTGAATTATATTTGCAATTTTGCCATAAAGATTTACATCTTTACATCAGGCGCAGGAGTGGCTGTGTGGTAAGTAGCTTGCTTACCAACCACGTGGTTCCGGGTTCATTCCTACTGCGTGGCACTTTGGGCAAGTGTCTCCTACTATAACCTCGGGCCTACCAAACCCTTGTGAGTGGATTTGGTAGACGGAAACTGAAAGAAGCCCGTCGTATATATGTATATATATATATATATGTGTGTTTGTCCCCCCAGCATCGCTTGACAACCGATGGTGGTGTATTTACGTCCCCATAACTTAGCAGTTCGGCAAGAGCGACCGATAGAATAAGTACTAGGCTTCCAAAGAATAAGTCCCGGGGTCGATTTGTTCGACTAAAGGCGTTGCTCCAGCATGGCCGCAGTCAAATGACTGAAACAAAAGAGTAAAGAGTATCTTTATTTAGCATGTTGCCAAGATATTTGAAGGAAGATATGTTTTCCCAAGTTTTACCATTGACTGTTATTTTAGGATCCACGCAAAGCTTTCCAATGTTTTTTATAAGCATAACTATTTTATCAATATTATTGTCAGGCCTCACAGATTACTTGTTAATGAAATGTTATCCAATAAAGTTTAAAGATCTTTCTCATTATGTGCAACAATATCACAGTGTACAAAAGGTCTCTTATCTGAAATACAAAAGCAGTCTTGTTAACCACACAAGATTACATGAAACAAAGCATTCTAATAATAGATTATCACCACCGCAAAATTCATTGTTGACTTTTCTTCAAGTGCAGACGTTTTTACAATTAAACAATTCCGTATGACGGAGAAATAATTTCGCAATTTCCAAAAACGGAAGCACAGTTCAAAAGTTGACAAAGTATTCCTTCCCGCCAAAGGTCACAGTTCACACAATTGCGATAGCAGTAATACAACAGTATTTCCCTTACGGGAAACCAACAAATATAAATACAACAATAACAGCAAATTTTTAAACACAATTACTAACCTTACGGCGCAAGCAAATCAATAATCGAACTCAAGACATGTCTGAAGTCGAAGACCGAACTGGTCTAAGGGAGATAACTCGTCCCGTTTTAAGGCTCAAGCAGTTTTGTTTACAAATTAACTGCCCGTAACGGTCAGTTAATTTCTACCTCCAGTTCGAAGAGAGGTTATATGCCTGCGGTCATTGGAGTTTAATGTGTGATCTATAAAGCTAAGCGGTTTATGGGCACGATGCCACTGGTCCCACTATGACCGGACATATATTTAACTTCATGTAATTATATAGATATACATACATATAACCAATGGCAGATCTACAATATTGGGAGCCTGAAGCTTAAAATGTTAGGGGGGGGGGGCTTTACAGCTGGTAACGGTAGGATAACATCCAACAAGGGTCAAAGAATTTTCGTACCCTTGCAAGGAACTCCAGCTTGATGCCCTGATAGCCCAAATGTTGTGACGTGGAGTCCTTAAAAATGAGTCTGAAAGTGAGCCTTCTTTCCATCAGAAACGAGATGTGGGTAATCACCGATATCTTTGTTGATGTGGTTGTTCCATGGCAGATCACTACAAATATTCTCAAAGCTATGCCTTATACTTTTAGAGTTATGGGGGTTGAAAATTAGGGAAGCGTTACATACATGAATGGTGCATCATTAAAATACATATGAAAATTACAAAATACTCTTTTTTTTCTGGGGGTTTTTTTTTGTTTTTGTAGCAACAGTTTTGTCACATGACAGCTTCCTTGCAATGTCATTCTCTAGAGATAATATGCATAAGGAATTTAAGCGTTCTTCCGTCATGGTAGACTGAAATTTACTCTTAACAAAGGAAAGCTTTGAGGAACTCCTTTCTGCTTTACAGCTAGTGATAGGCATTGTCAAATACAGCTTATGTGCAGTGGTAATATTAGGGGACACTTCAATTAATTGTTGCTCATAAATAAGCTGAAGAACTTTTGTGCATTGCATTTTAGATGGTATGTTTTCTTCTGTGTTCTGGGATTTCCTAAGGTGTCAATACGTTTTGAACTGATAACATTCATTTATTAATTTGTGGTCAATACCGTCTTTGTAATGCGATATTATCTTATAACAGCAATGCCTGGAAAAATCATGGATTACATGGAAAAATGCATGCATGATGAGTCATATTCTTAAGATTATAAACCTGGAAAAGCACAGTACAAGTTATTACACCTGTAAAAGTATAGGACAAGCTATTACTTCTAGTAAAGAATAAGAAACTTTTTACTTAAAATATTGCAGCTAAAATTAAAATTTGAATATTAAAACTTATTTTATTATAGTTTACAAATAACACTATACTTATTTAAGTAGAATTTGGCTAATTTACTACCTTAAATACAAAAAAAAAGTGACTAATTAGACAAGCTTACTAATTAGCTGAACAGTTTTGTACAATAAATTTGAAAGATGAGAACTGTAAAGAGTGATAAATTAGAAGAACTGGCATTCTTTGCTGCAATATTTTAAGTTAAAAGTTTCTTATTCTTTAATTTTACTAGAAGTAATA
>NC_068997.1:46231464-46232885 GCF_001194135.2 Octopus bimaculoides | reverse complement strand
TATGCTAGAAATAGATGCCAAATCACCTAACCACAAAGAATATTTCTTGAGAACATATTCTTCGTAGTTAGGTGATTTGGCATCTATTTCTAGTATATAGGAATCCACTTTTGCTGGTCATTCCTCTTAATTTTGTATATATATATATACACACACACACGTATGTGTGAATATATGTAGGTATTCTAAATCAAGGGAGATCACGCTTGACAACCAATTACTAGAGCGTGTTTGGATTGGATGTTAGTAGTGATAGAGATATAAATTGTGACGAGGACAGTGGTGTGTTTACTTCTGTCAAAGCGCAAGTTTGAAGTTCAGTTTTATCAAAGCCTCATACAATGGCTACTCTTATGCATCTAACTTACTTAACACTTAGTGTATATCTTTTGTTTGGTCTCTCTGTCGGTGAATACCAACTCCAACATCAAACCATTCCCGGAAGGGACGTACAGAAATTATCAACTTCCCATAGGGGTCAGTTGCGAAGTTTTCGGAACAATGTGGCCCTGAAGAACCTGAAGGCCCGGCAACATCACGAAAATCCCAAACGACCTACTGATGGTTTCGGCAGGTTTACTTACATACCGAACGACAAGGCTCCTCCGTTTGTTTTGAATAGCTTGGAAGGAACTTTGAAATATCCGAGTGCTTTATTCGCCAACAGTTCTCTCATATTTGTAGTCTTCGATAACCAGTCCAGTTATGTCGACTGTATGTGGCACTCGAATGAAGCCTTACTTCCACTCGTCCAGAGCAAACTCGAAGATATACACTACGTGTTTCTACCTTCGGGAAACGAAGATCCTTTATTGAAGGCTAAATGGTTATACAAACGTCTAGAATCATTGGGGTAATATCTTTCTCACTCAATTCTTATCTGTCTTTCATTCTTTCTCTTTTGCTGTCTCTTTTCCTGGTTCAAGTCAGTTGACTGGGGTACATCCTTATTTATCTATCTTTCCTTAATTCGTCGCAGGCAACAGTTTACGTTTTTATTTACATCAATCTCTTATTCTCGCTCGCCTCTGTTTTCATTAATGATGATTTAATAATAGCCATATAACTTTGATACGAGGCACAATTTCAAGAATATTATCAGTTTCCGGAGTTTGTTAAATGAATATTTTTGATAAGATTAAAATTCTTCAATATACCGGTATATATATATATTTTTTTTCTCTGTTATATTGGTGCGCTACGGTGGATTAATTTAAGACTTAGCTCTTATTTCTAGCAGGTAGATGCTTGTTAAGCATCATTACGCTTCGTGCAAATATATAATTCATAGCTATTTAAAGCTATTATAACTGCGATCCACCCATGTCACTGCTGGTGATATCATCAAATTTAGAATTTATCCACAGATGATATGAACAGTAGTAACATCTAACTTCAAGTCTCAGTGTTTGAATGTTTCA
>NC_068997.1:46214323-46231391 GCF_001194135.2 Octopus bimaculoides | reverse complement strand
ATTTCTAGCACGCTAAACAAGATAGTTTTTAACGAACTTTCATTTATATATAATATGTGACTGAAAGAGAAAATTTAGCAGCAAAAGCACAACGGCAGAGAGAAAGACGGACAACTGAATCAAATGAAACCAGGGCAAAGCGACTGAAACAGATATCTGAATATGCACGGAGATGTAGACATGATTCTGTTTCCGCTGCTCATGACCGACTGGTTAGGGTATCTCGAGAAGAAAATATTCAAAATAATGGTGTCAGATCACAAATTGTTGATGCAACACTAAAGAGATCTTTTCTTTCCGGGGGGCGCTGAGGGTATTATGTGGCCATGACGGGGGCGGTGGCCCCAAAAGTTTGAGAATCTCTGTATTAAATCATTTTTAATTTGGGTATATTTGAAAAAGTAAAGAAACGTCATACCCATGTGTTCTCACAGCACTAGACTTTTGTGTGTGTGAGTGTGTGTTTCCCTTCATCCATCCATCCATCCATCTATCTATCTATCTATGCACACCTGCTGATAGCAGTTCTTCACAAGTAGGAAACTCAAGAGGCTAATGTGTTATGGTGCATGCTATTGTTAACAGGTTGTGACAATAGGAGCCATGTGGCTGTGGTTGTGTTGTGGCAAGGTGACAACAGTGGCTGTCACTGCCTAATGGTTGGACAACAGTTTTCTGACATGGTGTTGTCCGTTTTTGAATGCCAGACATTATCTGACTAAATGACATGTTTTTGTCTATTTCTATAATACAAAGCTGAGTTATGGAAATGAAGACTTTGACTGGTCAAAATAAACATGACAGTTCCCTTGTGACTTCATAGAGAGCTGAGGGCCCTAGACAAATCATATCTACATTAATATTGAGATTAAGACCTATTTAAACAGATATACAAGTATAATAGTCAAGTGTACATTATCTGTGTAGCATAAATTAAATCTCTTTGTTCATTGATCTTCAATCTTTAACTTTTTATCTCTTCTATCTTTTACATGTTTCAGTCATTAGACTGCGGTCATGCTGGGGCACCACCTTGAAGAATTTTAGTTAAACAAATTAACCCCAGTACTCTTTTTGGTTTAAGCCTGGTACTTATTTTATCAGTTTCTTTTGCCAAACCACTAAGTTTTGGAGACAGACACACCAACACCAGTTGTCAAGTGGCATGGGGGACAAACACACACACACACACACACATATATATGGCAGGCTTCTTTCAGTTTCTGTCAACCAAATCCACTCACATGGCTTTGGTCAGCCCGAGGCTATAGTAGAAAACACTTCCCCAAGCTGCTACACTGTAGGACTGAACCCAAAACCTTGTGGTTGGGAAGCAAATATCTTACCACACAGCTATGCATGACCTAAACTAGATTTCAATCTGAAACATTAAACAATTTTTTTTTATATGCATATTTTTTTAATAACTTTTTTTAATTAAGAAATTTTTTTTTTATTATCAAATTTTTTTTTTTTAAGTTTCACTATTTGTTTACTCTATCCCTACCCTTATTTTAATTTTTACTATTTTACCAGTACCAAGTCAAGTTCCAATTGGAAATCCAATCATAAAAATTTTCACTTTGCTATCCAGTCTGTGTCAAATTTGACCAATTGGATTCCTGACTGCTTGAATGAATGGGCATGTTCTGACCATGGTTGTGGGTATGACCAAGTGATCATTAATTTTAAAGGTAATATTCATGTTGTTGCTATTATTATTTTTATGTTGTTCTTTTATTAATATCCTTCCTTTTGCCGACTATTTTTTAGAGTGTGCTTTGTGATTTTTAGCATAACACCATAGGGAGACAAGGCTCAAGTCAAAGCGTACCCAGATAAATATTGGTTTCAAATTTTGACACAAGGCCAGCAAATTCGATGGGGGCAAGTGTTAGCCGATTACATCAACTCCAGTTCTCAAATGATATTCATTTTATCAACCACAAAAGGATGAAAGGTAAAATCAACCTTGGCAGAATTTGAACTCAGAACATAAAGACATATGAAATGTCATGAAGCATTTTGCTTGGTTTGCTAATGGTTCTGCCAGCTCACCGCTTCCATATCTACATAAATGTTGAGATTGTTGTTGTTGGCACTCTGTCGCTTACGACATCGAGGGTTCCAGTTGATCTGATCAACGGAACAGCCTGCTCGTGAAATTAACGTGCAAGTGGCTTAGCACTCCACAGACACATGTACCCTTAACATAGTTCTCAGAGGAGATTCAGCGTGACACAGTGCGACAAGGCTGACCCTTTGAATTACAGGCTCAACAGAAACAGGATGTAAGAGTGAGAGAAAGTTGTGGTGAAAGAGTACAGCAGGGTTCACCACCATCCCCTGCCGGAGCCTCGTGGAGCTTTAGGTGTTTTCGTTCAATAAACACTCACAACGCCCAGTCTGGGAATCGAAACCGTGATACTATGACCACGAGTCCGCTGCCCTAACCACTGGGCCTTTGCACCTCCACGTTGAGATTAACACCTATTTAAATAGATATACAAGTATAATAGTCAAGTGTACATTATCTATGAAGTTGTTTTGTCTCTGATGAGACTCTTTATTCTCTCTTACGTCGTCCCTTTTCTTCCATTCACCTTTATTTTATAAACGCTTGAACGAATTTTCTTCCTACAGGAAATCATTTGCCAGTCACTTTGAAACGCTTGGATGCACGTTATGACTGGTTACCTTCACCAAACAAGTTCATCAACAAGACTCTTGAATTAGACATAATATGGAATGGCTGCAAACGTATCCCCCACCTTTCACTGCCAGACAAAGTTGCTTTGGTCTACAATAATGGCTGCAGCATTTTTCAACAGGTATTACATTAAATAAACATAAGATAAACTTAGAACAATTTCAAACACATAAGATCATACAGACCCTCTTTATAACACACAAGCTTTTATCATGTTCACACTTTACACAAACATATATATTTCTTTATTAATGTTGTAATTGTAATTTGAGCCTTCAGTACTAGAGTATTGAAATATATTCGACTAGATTCCAGTGAAGAAGAAAAGAACTCGTAACTCGTTTTACTTGGATAAGAATTATATTATACAATCAGCAAAAGCAAAACTGTTTGTTAAACAAAAAAGACCCAAGCAAGAATGCACATATGGAAGAAAGACTCACTTTTCAAAGAAAGCCAACAGATTGAAAACTATATTCATGTGCCAAAAAACTATTGGTCATCTTATTCTTAACTATTAGCACACACACGCACAACACAAATCACTTGGGGCTCTTTTGACATTATTGAAAGAGGCAACAGATATCAAAACTGAGAGAAAGGATGCCAGGCATAATCGCAAAGAGCTATGGCTGGAGTAAACTACATTAAAGATGGAGATAACTGGGTAGGGGATAATGATCATGATAATGATGTTGTTCATGATGATAAAGATTACAAAAATTTCTTTCAAAATCTCACTTTCTCTTCCCCCTCTCTTTCCCTCTCTCTTCCCATTCTCGTAGATCACCAATGTACAGGCTGCTGGTTACAAAGGAGCAGTTATCATGATGCGTCCAGGTGAACCACTTCAAGACATGAACTGTGATGGAGAGCAGTGCACAAAACCATTGACCATCTTTGCAACAGCAGTACCATATAGTAAATCAGTATTACAGTGAGTTAAATTTCTCTTCAATCCTTATCCTTTTCCCATTTGCTGCAGTGATAAAATCAGACAACCCTCAATAAGTTTTTTTTATTTATTTCTTATTGAGTGCAAAAGAGAGAAATTTAATCTTAAAGATAGCCATGTATCATATTATGTATGTTGTGAATATAATAACTGTGTTTCTTGCAGTTGTTAATGCCAATTCAGCCTTGATTGAGCAAATCTATGATCAAAGGTGTTCAATTCATGACAATCTCACCTTTGCTTAAGATTTAATGTATCCAGGTTTATTATTATCTTAGATGAGTATGTCTCCTTTATTTTTCTAAGGTAATACAATGTAATTTGGAGATTTTTAACAGATTAAATGTATAGGTATATCAGGTACACTAGGCTATAGTGCTTTCTTTCCTATTGTATGGAGTTGAAACCTAGACAGTCTATAAAGTTCAAGTAGACAAATTACATGCAAATATGATAAGACTATTGCAACAAATTATGAATATTGTTCTCTTTGACAAGATCAGGAATGACGAGATCCTGTCTGCCTCCTATGATAGAAATCTTCATTAATAGAAATTTACATTGGTTGGGCCATGTACACAGGATGGACGATAACAGACTCCCCAGACAAATCCTTTACTTCCATTTATGCAAGGGGAAAAGGAAGCCATGGAACACCTAGATTGAGATTCAAAGATACTGCAAAAAGGAATAAGAAATGGGAAGGAAATGATCATAATAAATAGCAAACTCAAGCAAACAACCAACCAGGATGGAGAAAGCTTATCAAGCCATGCCAAAGCCATAAACAGTGATAGTCATGATGACTGACTGTTCATATGATAGAGACCCTTTTCTTTATGTTTGTAAAGCTTGTGGCATGCATTGTAAATATGACTTCAGTTATGGAAAGCTGTTGTTTGTAATTGTTTCAGGCCAATGAAAGGTTATGTTTAATGACATGAATATAATAACCACTGCAAAATGTCAAACCCTTTGGAAGTTTAACATTCCCTATGGAACAAGCTCCTATTTTCTTGTTCTGGTTTTCTTGGCTGTGTTCACAGCTGAGATTCATACCCAGTCCACCTAGCTGTAAGTAGTCACCATGTGTGTGATGTGTGTTGAGGTAGCTTGCATCTAATAGTAATCAACTTATCCCACCACCCCGAAATTGCTGGCTTTATGCTAAAATTTAAAATCAGTGTGATAAAAGGACTAAATGTCCCCCTATAGATTAGTGTCATGATAGAGTTACTAACACTTGAACCTGTGGATTAATGTCATAATAGAAGTACTAATATGCCCACCTCTGCAGCATTAGTCTCAGCCTTTTATTACATACAGTTGCTCACAGGTATGATTAGCTATCTGACTATTCACGAACCTCATTTCATGAGTACTTTTGACTACCAGCCACCCAACCACTCCTGTGCGTCTCATGAACATGTAACTCTCTATAAAGAGCATATAAATAAATGACATGTTATTGTAAATATATCTATATGTTTGACAGTTAAATAAAATACCTATCTGTCCTTCAATTTATGTCTCTCTCTTTCTCTTTCCTTCCCTTGCTCTCTTTTTCACCATTAGTCTATCTACACATCATTCGCATTTTATTTATCATGTTGATTAATTTATATAAATATAAATATGGGGTAGCCATGTATCTCTTCTTGAGCAAGACACCTGTTTCTGTCTGTCTATCATACTTTAACCCTTTAGTGTTCACATGTAATGCTTAATTATTCACATGTTTTGAATTAATCTTGCATTACCTTGTAACTTTGAGGTTTTGATGAGGTAACTGTTTATCTTTAAAAGGATGCTGTAGGCATGGTGTGAGGGGCCAGATCTGGCTAGTTTGAATATAAAACAGGTAGAATATTTGGGCCAGATATGACCTGTTTAAATACTAAAGGGTTGACCCCTCATGGAGGTGTGTGGCTTAGTGGTTAGGGTGTTGGACTCATGATTGAAATATTGTGATTTCAATTTCTGGATCAGGTAACAGGTTGTATTCTTGAGCAAAACCCTTCATTTCACATTGCTCCAGTCCACTCAGCTGGCAAAAATGAGTAATCCTGTAATGGACCAGTGTCCCATGAAACCAGGAAACCAGCCCTTATGCCATGAAACCAGGAAACCAGCCCTTACTAGTCAGCATGACTTGAGAAAGTAAGTTTACCTTTTCTTTTTATAAAGCCCCCTCCTCCCTCAATACTACACCTCCTCAGTTGAGGGTGTCTTGTCTTGTGAATTACTTAGTGACCTCACTGGTACTAGTGCCATGTTAAAAGCACCCAGTTCCAGTACACTCAGTCGAGTGGTTAGCATTAGGAAGGGCAACCAGCTGTAGAAACAGTGTCATAGCAGACATTGGAGCTTGGTGCAGTCCTCTGGCTTACCGTCTTTATCAAATCGTCTGACCCATGCCAGCCTGAAAAAAAAAGACATTAAATGGTGATGAAGATGATTATACAGATATAAATAATGCATAAATTAAGGGGTGGAAAATGTGTCTAAATAATTTTCATTTTCATCTCATCCTCTGTTCTGTTTTCTACAGCAATGGTCCATCAACTATAAAATTCCAGAACACACCATCACAAAATTTCTACATGGCCATTGATTCATTAGGTAAACTGACAGAAGCTGGATGGATGTTGTATCCATCAGCAAACTTTTTGGTATGGCAAGCAGAATGGTGAGTGTGCATTTTGACATGGTTTATGTTTATTTTATTACATTTATTATAGTTATTATTTCCCATCTAAATTTAATTTTAATTGAATATTTATGTAATTATTTTAATTTGATATTTTGTAATAATTTTTCAAGATCTATGTCCATGTTTTGATGTGTGTGTGTGTGTGTGTCTCTTCAGCCGTTTATGTGTGTATGTGTCAGTGTATGTGTGTGTGTGTGTGCATGTATTAATGCAAATGCATATATGTGTGAGTATATGTGTCTGTATCAATGCACATGTCTGTTCGTCCTGTGTATGTTTGTGTCAATGTGTGCATGAGTAAAGGTGGTGAGCTGGCAGAAACGTTAGCACACCAGGCGAAATGCTTAGTGGTATTTCGTCTGCCGCTACGTTCTGAGTTCATATTCCGCCGAGGTCGACTTTGCCTTTCATCCTTTTGGGGTCGATAAATTAAGTACCAGTTACGCACTGGGGTCGATGTAATCAACTTAATCCCTTTGTCTGGCCTTGTTTGTCCCCTCTATGTTTAGCCCCTTGTGGGCAATAAAGAAATAAGAAACGTTAGCATGCTTAGTGGTATTTCGTCTGTCTTTATGTTCTGAGTTCAAATTCTGCTGAGGTCGACTTTGCCTTTCATCCTTTCGGGGTCGATAAATTAAGTACCAGTTGCATACTGGGGTTGATCTAATCGACTGGCCCCTTCCTCCAAAATTTCAGGCCTTGTGCCTAGAGTAGAAAAGAATGTATGAGTATGTCTGCCCATCCATCAGTGCAAGTGTGTGTGTGTGTGTGTGTGTGTATCTGTCCATTTGTATTTGTATTAATGTATGTAATGAGTATGTCTGTCTCCCCACCCTCTGTATGAGTATTTGTTAATGTGAGTGTGTGTATGTGAATTATGTCTGTCCATGCGTCTTTTAGTGTGTGTGTGTGTGTGTGTTATTGTCAATGTGTGTATGAGTAGGTGAGCCCATCCATCAGTGTGTGTGTATATGTGTCCCTGTCTGTGTATGTATTATAATTTACCATTATTTGTAAGAATGTCACTTCTCTAAATTCAATATTTCAGGATGAAATTTCAAAATAAACTCGAGAGAAGACTCTGGAACAAAGACCTTCTTGTGCCATTATTTGAGAATGCCACAATGCAAGGCAAAAGTGGAATTATTGCCAATGTTACATTACCACCTTTGGAAAGTAGGTATTTCACAAACATGTCTTTTCACTGATTTGCCATTGTTTCTGTGATCAAAGTTAACCCTTTTGGTGCCATATTTCAGTTGAAATACAATGACTTTGTTTCAAATAATTTTCAATGACATGACTATATATTTTTAGAATAACATTATAGGGTAAGTATGAGAGGCTGGTTCTGGCTGGTTTAAATATAGAATAAGTGGAGTATTTGGGCCGGATATGGCCAGTTTAAATGCTTAAGGGTTAATCTCCATGTTCTCCCCCTATGTCCTTTATCATTCCAGAGTTGAGAACCTACTCAACCTTTGAACTACAAGTGAACCTGTCTTGTCCTGGCACCAGAGATGAAGACTGCCCTGCATGGGACCGCACTGTTGGGTTACATGTGTGCTGCAATCAGTCTTCCCCATTGTGCAACATGGAACTAGGACGATGGATCACACCATTCCGCAGGTATTTTATTTTTCGTTCTTTTCTTATCTTTTACTTGTTTCAGTCATTTGACAGCAACCATCCTGGGGCACCACCTTGAGGGGTCTTAGTCTAACAAATCAATCCCAGGACTTATTTCTTTTTAACCCTGGCAGTTATTCTATTGGTGTCTATTTGGTGAACTGCTAAGTTACAGGGATGTAAACACATCAACAACTGCTGTCAAGTGGAGGTGGAGGACAAACAAAAAGCACAAAGGTACACACACATAGATATATACATATACATATATATATACGATGGGCCATTTTCAGTTTTTGTCTACCAAATGAACTCACAGGGCTTTGGTTATAGAAGAAAATAATTGTCTAAGGTACAACACAGTGGAACTGAACCAAGAACCATGTGGTTGGGAAGCAAGCTTCTTACCACACTACCTTGGGGGTTTTTTTTTTTTCTTTCCTTGATTCGTTTTTTTTTGTATATTCATGTTCACATGGGTTTGAAGGTTCTGAAAATTCTGTCATTTGCACAAAGGAACTGTTAATTTTTAGCTTGCATGCTCTTGCACATATGCTCAAACAGATAAAACATACAAATGCAGACACGTAAAAACTGACAAATGAAACATATTCATACATTTATAATATATGTATGAAGGTATAAACATACACAGAAATATATATTCATACACACATACAAATAAACTGCCTGGCCGGCTCTTGTGAAACTGTCCTGCCCATGCTAGCATGGAAGGTGGACATTAAAACGACGATGATGATGATGATGGATGAGAATGATGATGGCAGCATCCCCTGGTGAAGAACTCAGCCTAAACCACATAGTTGAAAAGAAACTTGCTAAACACAGAGACAGGTGTATACATATGAGGCTTGATCAAAAAGTATCCGGATTGGTGCTATAATTACCTTCGAAGTAGTCTCCTTCTGAAGCCACACATTGTTTCTATTGATAGAAGCATTCCTGGAACTCCTTTTTGGAGGATAGCAAGCAGCTACCTCGTCGCATCCCTTTCAAGTGGGATTTGAGCTTTGGAAAGAGGGAAAAGTCACGAAGGGAAAGATTTGGGAAGTATGGTGGTTGTTGAACATGGGGAATGTTGTGCTTGGCGAAAAACTGCGCTGAATGGGTAGGTGCTTTGTCATGGTAGAGCTGCCTCTCACTGGACACATGCAATTCTGATAACTACACTGCTTCCAAGTACTGCTATAAACAACAGAAGTGAACAAGAATGTTATTATTTAATGTGCATGCATGACAGAGTTCAAGGTCAATCAGTGCCAAACAGCTTCACTCTGTGTACTTTAGCTCTATTACTAGTGGTCCTGGTACTTTTTGATCAGACCATCATCATCATCGTTTAACGTCCGCTTTCCATGCTAGCATGGGTTGGACGATTTGACTGAGGACTGGTGAACCAGATGGCTACACCAGGCTCCAATCTGATTTGGCAGAGTTTCTACAGCTGGATGCCCTTCCTAATGCCAACCACTCCAAGAGTGTAGTGGGTGCTTTTATGTGCCACCTGCACGAAGGCCAGTCAGGCGGTACTGGCAACGGCCACGCTCAAAATGATGTATTTTACGTGCCACCTGCACAGGAGCCAGTCTGGCGGCACTGGCAACAATCTCGCTCGAATGTCTTTATATGCATATTACATGTAAACCCATATTATTTTCTTATTACATTCTTTTCTCCTCTCCACTTTTTAGGCGTATTGGAATTTGGGTAACAGATGTGAGTCCTCTACTACCCTTGCTGACCTCTCGCCAATGTACCTTCCGCATGTTCACTGACCCCTGGGCATCACCATGGAAGCCATCAGTCTCTCTCAGGTTTTCAAACCCCCACATGAAGAACAGTAAGTCTGTTTTTCACTTGTAGTTTTCTAATGCTAAAGAGGGGTTAACGTTAGTTGAGCTCTTATAACAGAGTTAATTTAAAGATTTTGCTATTGGTCTTTTTAAGCATAGGTCAGTCCTGATCTAGCAAAATTATGACCAAAGGCATTCCTGTATTTTATCAGGTTCAATCCCACTGTACAGCAGCTTGAGCAGGTGTCTTCTGCTATAATTCTGGACTGAACAATGCTTTGTGAGTGAATTCGGTAGATAGAAACTGTATGGCAATCCGAGCACGCATGTGTGTGTGTGTGTGTGTGTCTTTGTGCTTGTATTTGTACTACACACACACCGCTTGACAACTGGTGTTGGTTTGTTTACTTTAAGTTCTGAACTTAAACCATACTTCTATGCTAAGAAAAAAGACAAAGGGAAGCCATAGGTGTAAAACTTTGCTGATGTAAAAATATTTTTGTTTCGTTAAAGTCATTGAGTGATGAGGAACAACTGGTGAGTAACAATAAGAACAAGTTTATGCAAAATCTAATTTTATGGAAACTGTATTGACAAGGAGAAAAAAGTGAGAGAGATATTCAAAACAATGATGGTGGGGATCATTTACGACTGTTTCCACCATGTTTGTAATGTTGGAAGGGGGTCGTAATTCAGTTGTTGTCAGGATCAAAGAAGCTGGTCTTTCATCAAAGATGTGAAGGTAGCTATTTCTCATCCCATGGTAACAGAACTCATCATCTAAAACTACTTCCACCAACAATTGTAAACCAGCAGAGTTGTCCTCTATGTAGTTGCTCAATTTGCTAAGAATAGTAACCAAATATCCCTCAAATATCATCCTAGTATCTTAAAACTGGCATACAGAATTAACTGGCACCCCATCAGTTACAGCAATGAGGGTTCCAGTTAATCCAATCAATGGAACAGCCTGCTTGTGAAAGTAACATGCAAGTGGCTGAGAACTCCACAGACATGCATACCCTTAATGTAATTCCCAAGGAGATTCAGTGTAACACAGACTGTGACAAGGCTGGACCTTTCAGTTACAGGTACCACTCATTTTCGCCAGTTTAATGGACTGGAACAAATGTGAAGCAAAGTGTCTTGCTCAATAACACAATACACCACCAGGTATCGAACTCACAACCACGAGCTGTAATACCCGAACCACTTAGCCATGTGTCTTGACTGACATACAGAATAACATGGTCTTGGATGTATTATGCTTAGTAGAATGACAGGAGAGTCATAACTCAAATGCTTTTAACCATAGGTTAACCTGATCATGGCTCAGTTGGGAGAAAATAACAACTGTAAGGTTAGTATTTGTGCTTAAGTTTAACTAATGCGTGTAACAACTCAATGTCAAATAGATAATTGTAAGATTTTTTTTTTTTTTCTGTACAGGTTCAAATTCTTCATATCCGGTAGAAGCTATGCCACTTTTCCAACCAGGTGCAGTATTTGACCACAATTACAACAATCACTTCAAACCATATTACTTTGAAGTTGACAAAAAATATAGCAAGGTTGGTAGTTTATTTCATGTTTTATAACTTCATAGCATTGAATGATATAAGAAAAGAATATAGAAAAGAATATCAAAAAGAATATAGCCAAGCTGGCAGAATCATTACTGTATCAAACAAACTGCTTAGCAGCATTTCTTCTGGCTCTTTAGGTTCTGAGTTCAAATTCCACTGCTTCTGGATTTGATCCCAGTGTGTGGCACTTTGAGGAAGTGTCTCCTACCCTAGCCTTGGATTCAACAATACCTTATGAGTGAAAATTGGATGACAGAAAATGGTCTGTATGTGCATGAGTGTATGTGTTTGTGAATATTTAATTTATTTTTACACCTGCTCTTCTCATATTCTTTTCAACTCTAGGCACAAGGCCCAAAATTTTGGGGGAGGACTAGTTGATTAGACCAACCCTCAGTACGCAACTGGTATTTAATTTATTGATCCCTAAAGGATGAAAGGCAAAGTCAACCTCGGCGGAATTTGAACCCAGATCATAAAGACACGAAATACTGCTAAGCATTTTGCACCGCGTGCTTATGTTTCTGCTAGCTTGTCGCCTGCTCTTTTCATATTGACATGGGTTACACAAGACAGCCCTTTCCTTGGACCAACTGTCTCTTTATTTCAAGTAACGTACTTTATTCTACTGTTCTTTGCACATCAAACTCCCAATTTTGGGGACACAGACAAGTATCACTGCTATCTAAGCAGTGGCAATGCAAAGACACAGACAAACACATGTATGAATGAATAATGAAATTCTGCATCTAACAAATTTCATCTACAGGGCATAGGCCAACCTGAAAGTGTTATAGAATTGAAACCAAAATATGCGGTTCCAAAGAAAACTTCTGAAGCACACAGTTATGCTTGTACATTTGTACAGATTAACATGGAGCAAACAAATACTAATTCTGTGGAACGCAAATACCTTATGACATATCTAGTGTACACATAGGTGTATCTTCTGTGAACAATGAAGCAAGTAACAAGATAGAATACAAGGGTCTATATGATTGAGTAAAACCCTTGGAGATAGTGTTCAAGACTGGCAGCAGTTCAGTGACTCAGCAGTAAAAGAATTCCTCTTGTAAAAATATCGCAGCTTTGTGCCGGTGTGTAAGATTAATTAAGCAAGTCTTCTCTGTCCTTTCTCTTTAGGTCATGATATATGCTGTGATAACAGGACACGGTAGTGATGAAAATGGATGTGGAGAATTCTGTGTGACATCTCACCATTTTAACATCAACGGAAAAGTATACAACATCACATTTGATAATGCAGGTAAGTATTTCTTTAATTCTACTTTATCCTATTTTTGCTGAATAATAGCACTGTTGATGTCATTTCTCTTTTTGTCTCTCACAGGGACTCCACTTGGTTGCGCAAACAAAGCACCAATAGGTGTTGTTCCAAATGAGCATGGAACTTGGCTGTATGGACGTGATGGTTGGTGTGACGGTTTGCAGGTTGATCCCTGGCTCATCGACATCACAAATGACATTAGCAAACAAAATGTTATCAACTATTTTGGTTGGTATAAGGGCAAAACTCCAAACCCACAAAGGAATCCTGGAATCATATCTCTCTATTCATATTTGATATTTTATAAATAACATTTCAAATGAAAATTAAATTTTTTTTTTAATTAATAAATTATATTTTGAAAATATTTCATTTTCAGAGAACTAAACCAAATTTATAACTGATTTCTGATCATTTCTTATATGAATAGTAGTTTTTCATTGACGTTCTGGTTTACTTTTTCTTATTAGGATAATTTTCCTCTGTAAGGGCACAGGGCCTAGTGATTAAGATGTTGCACTCCTGATCATAAGGTTGTGGTTTCACTTCCTGGACTGGGTGGTGTCCTGTGTTCTTGAGCAAAATACTTGATCTCAAGTTGCTCTGCAATCAATTCACAACCTGACATGTGGTACCCTGTGCACCTGTTCAGGCCAAGTCAATTTGATAGAGAAATTGCAAAACTGTCTTATTCAGACTACAAGGTACTACACCACACTTGCCTTCCTTTTGTTCAGTTTTTCTTGTCCAAAGAATCTTCGGTTTTCTTAATTGTAATATTTTTATTTCACATTGCTTCTCTGACATCACAATTTGAGAGTGTAGGATGAGTTGTCCGACATTTGCAAATGAGATAGTGCTACTTGACTCATCAGGAGACGATCTCCAGCATGCAGTGAACGGGTTCACTACCAAGGGCTGAAAGGCAGAGATGAAAATCAGTGTTGCAAAGACTGAAATATTAGTCATCTCAAGAAAATCTTCCCAGTATACTCTGCATGTTAGTGGAACATCACTGCAGCAAGTGGAGAAGTTTAAAGTATCTTGGAGCCATTTTCACAAGTGATGGAAAGCAGGAAGGTGAATTAGATATTCAATGAATTAATAAGAATGAAATGGTAAATAAAATAAACCTATTTCATCATCATCATTTAGCAACCATGTTCTATGCTGGTATAGGCTGAATGATTTGACAGACTCCAGTGGGCTCAAGGACTACATCATGCTCCAGCATCTGCCTTGGCGAGGTTTTTACAGTCACATGCCCTTCCCAATGCCAACCAGTAGGAAGGTGGAATGAGTGGGGAATAGGGAATGTTTGATAGTAGCAGAATAGCAGAATAGGAATGATGACACACAGTAAACAAGAGAAGGACAACAGAGAGTTGAAATGCTGATGGGTGGGTTGCAGGAGCGGATAGGGAAGACAGGCAGTTGGAGTGTATGAGGAGGGTGTAACAATAAATAAATAAGAATGAACAAAAGTTAAGGAAAATATAAACTTTAATACAACACAATAACATTTTCTCATTAAATCAGGATTTTTTTGGTTTTTAAATTTTATTTTTTCAGTCTTCAACAAAAATAAATAAATAAATAAATTAATATGGTTTGTAAATTTGAAGAGCATTAAATTTATTGAACAACACTAGAATTTGTCCAGGTCCTCTGCAATTCGCAGGAAACATAAAAAGAAGGCATTATTTGTTTGAAATAATCAGTTTAGAAGTTACATCATCTTTGGAAATTGTGGACACTACAGCTGATTCTGAATCCAATCTGGTATTAATGTTTATAATACTTGGCAGTAATTTTTTCATTGTTCCACAATATTCACTTATAAAAAAATAATGATAACCCATACTACTTTAAGAAACATTAAAATGTTGGCTAGCAAACAACCTGCCAAAGCTCTAAGTAGTGTTCAAAAACAAAGGTTTCAGATTTTGCAATTTTCCTAAATGAAGTACCACAGAGTTCCATTCTCTTACCCAATTTTTTTCTTTCGTCTAACACCGACATGACCTTCCAAAATCTCAATATATGCACATCATATACACAACCTATTCTTGAGAAACCACCATTCAATGGTAACGATGGATTTATAACTAGACTCCAGCATTTATTTCTTATTTTTGGAATTCCTGATAAACTGGCCTCAGGTGAAGTTCCTGGGTTTATAGAAATTCTAAACCAAGGCATTTTGATGAACTGCAATATGTACACCGATTCATCAATGGTCTTTCCTGACAGTAGATGTGCTGAAATTGGTGTCAAACTAATCAAATACTTTATCACCAATAACAATACAAAATGAAGACATCAACTTGGTCTTTTTCAACAAGCAATATTGAAATACATCAGAGAGGGACACTAAAGCTCTCACTAACAATATATGTTCTCAGTAGACCAATATGAGATTTAATTCCAATTACTACCAAGTAAATATCACCCACATAACACTCAGGAACATATTGAGATTGGCAAGAAACATAGTTATGTCTTGGGCCCAAAACTCTTCGTAATCTCCAGCATGATGAGTACAGTTTAGCACAGGACCAAAAGGCTGTGAATGAATGAAAAATGTGAACATTACTAACGAACAGAAATAATTGTCAGCAAATGTATTTAGAATTTTTGAAGCCCATTTAATCAGAAGCCAAACAATGATCGATATGAAGAGTCTTAGAAAATATGGAACCAACTGAACTAAAAGTAATCAACCTGTCACAGTGATACATGATGGAAAATGAAATTTTGTAGAAAGCTCAGTCTATGAGAATTCTTCCAAAATAAACACAACACAGATTTCATCACTTCTGAAAAACAAAATAGGATTTAAACTTCCAGTAAATAGGAATAAATGGGAATATATAATGTGTCTAAAAAGATCTATAAACTCAAATATTCCAACAAACCATATAAAATCAAGCATAAATGAAGAACAAAAAGCATTGGAATGTCTACAGAAAGATTCCTGTCATAATCCACTATAATAATGGACAAGACCCATTACAGAGAAATGGTCTTAAAACAACCAAATGACCAACATTTCTACAAAAAATTAGAAACCAATGCAGATAAATGAACAATGAGCAAAACTGATAAATTAATGAACAAATTCAAAAAGTGAACAGATCTAAAAGAGAGCATAAACCCGTTTGCCCTATGCTCTCTCCAAGCTGTTGAAAAACGTCTGCCCATCCAACACCACCTCAGATTAGCAGATATTGTTCCTATGCCCTCTGGTTCCTCTCCACGTAATTAACGTGAATATTAGATCCCTTATATCTTCCTTAAAATGGCAGTTCAAGCTGATTGAGTCTCGCCAACCAGTTTGTCTAAAGTTGGTGGTCAGCACAGTTCCGAACCAGACATTCAGCAAACTTAAAGAAGGTCATTGTGGATATGGGCTGCACAACAACCCTAGTGACCACAAACATGGTTGAGAGCTGAAGAGGAAATACCACGCTCTGAGCAGTAGATGGTAGGGAAGTGAAATGTAGGGGCATATATGTAAAAACTAACATTTCCCTTCTCCAAGCTTAGATTCGAAACCGAATCTAAGAATTTTCCCTTGTCGGATTTACTGTGAGCAACAGGTGCGAAATCAGGTTTTCTTTGTCTTGTCAAAAAAAATGATGGATAGACTCCCCTCGACCTTATAACCTCATAGATGTCAAGCGAAGTTCACTGGACAGCGACTGACCTACTTAGGTGCTAAACCTGCTGCAGCATGTCCATCCTTCTAGCTACCCCTGATTTTTATAGATAGGAGAATTTAGCAGGGAGGACAGAGACTGTGATTCGCCACAGACTGACCCAGTGCTCCGCGACTATCACACAGAGATTTGCCATGCCATGCTAATGAGAGAGAGAACTACCGCAAGATGAAAGAACAAAAACACACACACACACATGAACATATTTAGTCTTCGGATACATCAACTCCACAGATGTACCCTGGTTTCATTTTTCCTAGCAACTCGAAGTAAGTTGCCAAAATTTAATGTAGTGGTGAAGAATATTTACTAACACCAGAGTTCAATGCAGCAAATAAAATATGTTATGGTTGAACATAGTTATCACTTTGTTTATTCACAGGCAAACACATGCCTATCGCACCCTGACACGATAAAACAAACATACAACATTACTCCACCACATTTTGGTGACCCCACTACTTAGCTTTATACCATCCTGTCTATCAATTATATACCAATATAATGATGCAACGACTATAAAGCTTGAAACACATGTACCGCGGAATCCTTTGTGTTCTGTTTTTATTTTTACATTTTTTATTTATACCGAGGGAAATTATGTGTAGATGGAGAATTCTACGAGGTATAGTACAATGCAAAATACCAAAA
>NC_068997.1:46213384-46214022 GCF_001194135.2 Octopus bimaculoides | reverse complement strand
GTATTAGCGTGTGTATGTATAAATATATAAAAAGATAAAGAGAGCAATGGTAAAGTTGGAAATATATTTTATGGATAGAGTCTTACAGCTGTTTCTGGGAAGATCCAAAACTTCCCTTTATCGGAGACAGAAATAGTAAAGGAATCGATTATTATATCCATAGGCGGAGAGTTATAGTATGAAGTGAGAGTGAGTGTGATGCGCTGAAAAAAGAAAGAAAGAAAGAACAGTACTTGGAGTGTAGTTTCATTCCAGTAGTAAGTATCCGTGTAAAGTAACCCTTGTGGGAATTTTCCGGAAATAGTTGCTACAGCAAAGGCTGAAATAGCACAGGTGGATATATGCCATATTGTGACCGAGGTATATTGCTTGTGTTTACTTGAAGGATGTCCCAAGTCAAGTGAGAGATGTGTGTAGGGTAAATAGGTCAAGTCTTAAAGACACAATGGGAAGATGATAGAGGAAAGATTCCGGTGGGGAATGGTAGTGGTATATTTTTTGTGGTCAGTTAATCTGACTGGACAGAGAAGATGAGTATTGTGAGGGAAGGGGGGATGAGGTTAAATGGTTTAGTGAGGAAGAAGGAATGCGCAGAGGTAGTATATAGGTGGTGGGGTATGGGTGACAAACCAAGGACA
>NC_068997.1:46210781-46212907 GCF_001194135.2 Octopus bimaculoides | reverse complement strand
TAAAGTATATTGGGTATTTGTGCTTTTGAGGTGATGAATGTGATTGGCTAATGTTGTAGATTTACTGTGTTTGTCATATCTAAAAGAGTGCAAATGGGCTGCGTAGCGATGTTTGAAGTTTTTAGTTGCACCTATGTATGTAGCTGTAGAGTTATGTAATAGATTTCTCACGGTGCATTTATATATTACGTTGTATCTTACGCAATGTGTTTGAAGTGGACAAATAGTCACGGAGCGACAGTTACAAGTATAGGAGACTTGAGAGTGGTGTCCGTTGGTGGGTGAGGTATTACTATTGGAGGATATGTTATTGGGGGATGTGTAAGAATCTAGATCAATGGAATTATTGTTATAGCTATTTGTCCTATCATTATTATTATCGAGAATATTAATGGGTTGGGATCTACCGTGGTTTTGTTCGAGTGTACGAGCGTTATTGTTAGAAGAACGTATATTAATGTCCGTGTTGGGTGTATGTGTGGGTCGGGTGTTGGCGCTAGCGTAGTTATGGTTGCGTAAGTTTATAGTTATTAGAAGTTGCTATAATAGATTCGAAGTTAGGAGTGGTAGAATACGAAAATCATGAGGAAGCTAAACGTGGACGACAGAACAGAACCGTACTGCCCCACACCGCCACACTTCAACCTCAAGGATCACAAGAAGGATTTCATTACAAAACCATCTATTCATTTAATATGCCCTACAAAATCCGACCTCGGAAGAATCAGCAAAAATATTTTAGACAAGATAATACCTATTGTCAAAGAGAAACTACATGCAAATCTATGGTACCACACCGTGGAGGTTATTGCATGGTTATGTTTACAAATCAAATTTCTCCCACTACAACTGGTAACCTTAACCGTTACAATTGGTGACCCTCAACATCAACTAAAAACTTTATCGTTACAAACTGGCGATCTCGACGTTGCATCATAATACAAATCACTACAACAATTAAAAGCTAACCGTTACAATTGGTGACCCCATGAAAAAAGAACCACTGCCTTCTGAAGCTACATTACCAACAACTTGGTGACCCCGTGTAAAGAGAAATTACCACCACCTTTTTTATTATATATGCACTTTCCGGAGCAAGACACGCCTGCATCCTCTTCTTCTGTACACATGGCACTGCCTTAGGCTGCAATTTCCGTAAAATCTCCCCCTCATCCTACTTGGTATTCGATCCACGGTTAAGTAGGAAGTTGGACATACTCCAGCAGAACTCGTCTATGGCACAGCACTCACCTCACCTGGGCAGATGATCGAACCTATTTCATCACACCTTCCTGACCCAGCACAATATGTGCACCGATTGCGGACATCCATGTCGCATTTGTCACCTGCAGGCCCCAGACAACAGAATGTCATTTCACATGTTCCAAAGAATATCAACACTTGGACTCATGTTTTCGTGAGAAACGATGGCATACCATCTTAACTTCAGCCACCATATTCCGGGCCGTACAAAGTCATCAAAAGAGAACCCAAGTATTTCGTTCTCGATATCGGAGGTAAACGAAATACAGTATCGATTGATCGTCTGAAAAAAGCCTTCATCGAGGAGGGCTTACATTCAGTTCCCTCCGTTTCTCGAACGGATTCACCAACCCCAGCAAACACTACAGATTCTGCACAACCCCGGCACACCAAATCGGGAAGAATTGTTCGCTGGTCTGTGCAAGTTTTTCGGGTAAGTCCCAACTTTTAACCTACCCAGCTTCTTACATGAATGCCTACATCAACACATAACAGGCCGCAATTTCCATAAAATTGCCATTCTTCTGGTCTTTCGATCCAGCCCTCTGGTTCGCCCACGTCGAGGCTCAGTTTGCTGCGAATAGAATAACGAGCAATGCAGCGAAATTAACGCACTTAATTGGTGACCTTTCTCCTGAAATAATGATGGAGGTCAGGGACTTGATTATGGCCCCACCAGGTTCCGTGTCTTACGACACTTAAGAACGAACTGATTAAAAGGACCTCCGTCTCAGAGCAATGGCGACTACACCAACTCTTAATTTCCGAAGAGCTGGGAGATAAAACTCTGTCTCAACTATTACGAAGGATGAAACAACTGTTAGGTGATCGCACCTTGCCAGACGGGATATTCAAACAGATAT
>NC_068997.1:46178596-46210712 GCF_001194135.2 Octopus bimaculoides | reverse complement strand
CTGCCAATGCACAAGTGATTCTGGCATCTACAAAAGAGTCGGCCACTGTCGATGAACTGGCCGAGATAGCGGATCAAATCGCTGAGGCAGCCAACCCCTTCTCGACAATGGCGCCAATATCTTCCACCAATCCTTTTGCTGCTTCTTCGGATTCTTCGGAACTGCTGGAACTACGTGTACTCCTGGCTCAACAGGCAGCACAGATTCAGACACTCTCGGTGCAATTGCATGGGCTGACATGTCGCAGCCGCTCACCGCACAAGGGCAACCAACCCCGATGCTTTCATAGAAGATGTTCGAGGAGCCCTAGCGTCAACTGGCGGTTTCCTCGGTTTTGCTATTTCCACAGGAAATACGGCAAAAACACACTTTCCTGCAGGCCACCCTGTTCCTTCCACAGTCATACTCCCGCTGGCCCGGAAAATGACCAAGCCAGGTTTTAGGGGTGACGGTCGCTCCTGGCGCAGGTAAACAGAGTCGCCTTTTCTTCATAATGGATTGTACTACAGGTACCCGTTTTCTTGTGGACACTGGGGCTGAAGTTAGCATCATCCCCGTCTCACTAACCTCGGGACACAAAAAACAAACGCTGGCCTTTCTTCAGGCTGTTAATCAATCACCCATCCAGACTTTTGGTGAGCAATCCCTCACGTTAAATTTAGGCCTTTGTCGCGCTTTCCAGTGGATTTTCGTCATAGTAAACTTACCCACTCCTGCCTCCTGGTCGACGTGAAGAAACGTAGATTTGTCGATACAACAACTGACCTCACTGTACGTGGTATAACCGCACGTATGTCCACAGTAGGTCCAGTCATGTTACGTACAGAGACCAGCCGATACGAAGCGCTCCTCCGTAAATATCCGGACATCACCCGACCACTGTTCAAACACAAGGATATCAAGCACAGGATTACGCACCATATCGAAACCACCGGCCCACCTGTTGCCTCACGACCGCGAAGACTGCCTCCAGACCGCCTGTGGGTCGCTAAACAAGAATTTCAGCATATGTTAGATCTGGGGATCATTCGACCATCCAGCAGCAGTTGGTCCAGTCTGCTACATTTGGTACCTAAGAAAGAGACGAACGGCTGGCATCCATGCAGAGACTTCAGAGCCCTCAACAAACCTACAGTGGCCGATACTTATCCGATTCCATACTTGCAGGATTTTTCTCGTTCACTGAACGGAGCACAGATTTTTTCTAAAATCGACCTAGTGCGGGCCTACAACCAGATACTCGTTGAACCTGCAGATGTTCCAAAAACGGCAATTGCCACACCCTTCGGGCTATTCGAGTGTTTGCAGATGCCCTTCGGTCTCCATCACACAGCGCAGACATTCCAGCGTTTTATGGATACCGTAACTTAGGGGCTTACCATTCGTGTATGCGAACATCGACAATATATCGGTAGCAAGCAAATCCGAAGCCGAACATGAAAAGCATTTAGATCAAGTATTCCAGTGGTTGGCTGACTACAGCATCTTAATCAAGACCAGTAAATGTATTTTTGGTGTCTCATCTCTGCCTTTCCTCGGCCATATCGTTGACAGGGACCAATTCTACACCTGATTATAAACAAGAGAGACACCAAAACAGTATAGTCAGCAAACACGTAAATTGAACATCGGCTTCCTCCGTGGCAGAATCCAAATACCTTATATCTGGTGACCCTCGACTTCAACCAAATATCTTATATCTGTTGACCCTGTTAAGAAAAATGGGTTTGGGTTTTGTGATGGACAGCCACATTTACCTATAACTTTACAGCAAACAAAACTTTAATTCTATTTATAAAAAAATATTTTTAAAAAAGCACCTGTTTATACATGCATCAGACCAATCAAGACCCAGCATCATCTTCTGGCGATCTGGCGCTTCCCCAAGCTGCTATTTCATTAAGAGTGCCACCATTTTGGTCATTTGACCCCACCCTCTGGTTTGCTCACATCGAAGCACAGTTTGCCTCCAACCACGTAACCACAGATACGGCGAAATTAATTCATTTAATCGACGCTCTGTCGCCAGAAATTATGATGGAAGTGAGGGAATTCGTCATGGCCCCACCAGGTTCTGTGTCTTATGAACCTTCCAAATCGGAGCTGATAAAAAGGACAAGCGAGTCGGAGCAATGGCGATTGCACCAACTCTTGATTTCCGAGGAATTGGGGGACAAAACCCCATCACAATTATTACGCCGGATGCGACAGTTGCTCGGAGACAACAACCTCCCAGATCGCATCCTGAAACAGATTTTCGTTAAGCGATTGCCTGCTAACACGCAAGTCATTTTGGCATTGACGAAGGAATCTACCACCATAGAGGAACTTGCAGAAATGGCCGATAGAATTACTGAGTCGACAAACCCCTTTGCTACCGTTACACCAGTAGCATCTTCGACCAACCCTTTCACCAACCTTCCGAAATCCTCTGAGATGTTGGAACTACGCGCGTTAATAGTGCAACAGCCTGCACAGATCCAGACACTTGCAGCACAGTTGCAGGAGTTAATAGTGCATGACCGTTCGTCTCGTGACCACAGTCCATACCGGCATTTTATTAGACGCCACTCGCTGTTCCGGATTATGCTTCTACCACACGAAATTCGGAAAGCACGCACGTTCATGCAAGCCACCCTGCTCATACAAAATCAACATCCCTCATAATTCGGGAAACGACCAAGCCAGGACATAAGGATGACGAACGTACCTGGCCGAGTCAACAAAAGTCGTCTGTTGTATATTCACGACCGTACTTCACGTACCCGTTTTCTCATGGATACCGGAGCCGAGAGTAGCATCCTCCCCGTTTCACTAACCTCAGGCCACAGGAAACAGACGCCAACTTTTCTCCAAGCAGTTAACCAGTCTCCCATTCAGACTTTTGGCAAACAGTCCTTGACTCTGAATTTAGGTGTTCGACGAGTATTTCAGTGGATTTTCGTTGTTGCCAAATTACCAACACCAATAATAGCAGCCGACTTTCTACACCACTTTGGTCTTTTGGTCGATGTTAAACGACGCAGACTTGTAGATAGCACCACCAATCTAACTGTGCACAGCATTACCGCACGAATACCCACAGTCGGATCAATCGTTCTATCTCCCCACACTGGACGTTACTTGGATGTTCTTCGCCAGTCTCCGGATATCACAAGACCGGTATTTAGAAACACCGAGATTAAACATGGCATCATGCATCATATCAAGATCACAGGCCCACCAGTAGCATTGCGACCGAGAAGACTGCCCCCAGACCGCTAGCGCATAGCAAAGCAGGAATTTCAGCACATGCTAGATCTAGGGATCATTCAACCGTTGAACAGCAGTTGGTCCAGCCCCCTTCATTTAGTTCCTAAGAAGGAAACAAACAGTTGGCGTCCATGCTGAGATTACAGAGCTCTCAACAAAGCTACAGTGGTTGACACTTATCCCGTACCATACTTGCAGGACTTTTCTGCTTCGCTGAACGGAACACGGATTTTCTCCAAAATAGATTTAATTCGGGCCTACAATAAATACCCGTTGAACCGGCCGATGTCCCCAAAACCACAATTGCCACTCCTTTTGGTGCATATCAATCCTTGCGAATGCCGTTTGGATTACGAAATAGGGCACAAACATTTCAGCGTTTCATCGACACTGTCATAAGATGCTAGTTCATCCCAAACATGATGCTCCACTCGCATTACTGGTCGATGCCTCTCAGATTGGAATCGGCGGCATCCTGCAACAGTTTGTAGATGGAATTTGGCAACCACTATCTTTCTTCTCCAAGTGACTACAGCCCGCAGAAGTTAAATACAGCACTTTCGGACAAGAACTACTCGCTGCATACCTTTCTGTTAAACATTTTCGCCATATGCTTGAGGGGACTGCCTTCAGCATCTACACAGATCACAAACCACTGGTTTATGCTTTTAAAACGAAGAATGACTGACATTCTCCGAGACAAATCTGTCACCTTGATTTTATCTCTCAATATTCAACTGATATTCGGTACATTAAAGGTTCCGATAACACGGCCGCAGACACCTTGTCCCGCGCCCATCTTAATGCACTGCATACTTCGGAACCGATTGAGTTACAGCAGATCGCAGCGGACCAAGAGGACGACGAAGAACTTAATAAGTTACGAAATTCATCGTCCCTCAAATTCCAACTCTGCCCACTATCTTCTTCAACCGGTCAAATATGGTGTGATGTTTCCACAGGACACGAGAACCCATATGTCCCTGAACAACACAGACGGATATTCAACATGAATGACAGTCGTAGTCGAAGAACAAAAACACACACTACTGAATGACCAATGCACACACAGACACAAAACGTCCAGTTCTACCCTATCACATCAACACAGTATTTATCCTGTTAATTTCTTTGCCAGCTTGAAACAGTTGGTAATGTGATGTAGTGAAATTTTTGGTGTATACAACAAGTAAATGCAAGAGTCGTTTAAATAAATTATTTTGAACTATAACCCAATGTTTTCCCATTGTTTTACTCTGAAGTTGTCCACATGCCTATTTCATCTGCTACCGCAATATCTTTTGCTACACCTTTTCCACTACAGCCTGAAGCCATTCCCTTTGCAGACATCTCCGCTGAATCAGTCTGTCACGCTTTGGTATATCAGGCTGGATAGCTATCCTTCTGGATTGTTATAAAAGCAAGGAAATCCCAAGAAAAATTTAGTTTAGTCACCAGTCGGTGACGACTCAACAGTTCAGTCACCAGTCGGTGATGACTCAACCAGTTTAGTCACTAGTCGGTGACGACTCAGTGACAACACAGTCTGGCTGACCAGCTAGAACCTTGGCCAGAGGGAGAAATGAAGTTTACTGGCAGCCACTGTGAGACAACGTCCCACACTATACAACTTTGACTAGCTCATTCCCTTTTCTCGCTAACATTACCCTATCTTTATCTGTTTAATACCACAAAATCGTGTACACACATATACAGGCCGAAATCGACTTTCTTTACCTTGCATGCTTTACGAACTGTGTTATACTGTTACTCTAACCTACCCGTCATGGTATGGCATTTATTAACATAACGGTAAATAAATATTTCTTTACAACTTCGATCACTGTTCATCGTTCATCTTACAACCTGTTACAATCGGTAACTACACAAAATTATCATCACAACCACAAAAACATTATCGTACAATTGGTGAACCTGAACAAGAGAATTACTGCAATAGCAACCAATCAATTTATCGTTACAATTGGTAACCTTCCTACAAAAACCGTTACAAGTGGTGACCCCATAAAAAAACAGAATCACTGCCTTCTGAAGCTGAATTACCAACAACTTGGTGACCCCGTAAAAAAAGAACCGCTGCCTTCAGAAACTGCATTACCAACAGTCACAACTGTCGACCCAGAGCGAAAGAATTACTACCTTCTGCATTTTTGCTGACTTCGAACGAAATAACAACAGTCGCTAAACCAAAGGGAAAATTAATGACAACCTTCGTCACCACCAACATGCACCCTCCATCGACCTGCTACAAAAAGCTCTACACTGCGATGCACATCACAACAATGCAATATAGCCGACGCACAACGAATGCCGCTGATAAATGCATCAATTCGACAGCTACATGCCCAGAAACTAACTGGAAGAAAATACGGAAGCCCGCACATGCAACCTTTTCGACACACACACACACACTTTGCATCTCGTCCTGGCATACAGGCCCTGCATTGTATATGATCTTTTTTGCACGTGCATAAGACTCTCACATAGACTTTCAACAACTCTTTTTCTTTGCATGCACTTCTTTTCACTTTCAGCAGTAGATTTTTCACAAAGGACGCTATTTTCAGCTAAGTTTGTTATTTTTGCTTACTGTATTGCTCTGTTTGTACTGCACACTTATTTGTTGAAGAGTTACATATTCCGCAATGTACACATTCTGTGATGCACAAATTCTGCGACGACTCATTTCACTAAAGCTGCTAAATTCATGTGCATATCTTTTTTTGAATGTTCTAAGTTATTATTCATAAACCGTTACATATATATAAAAACTCTTAAAAGTAGACAATCCAGCCCTGATAAAGGCCAAAAAATGTTTGAAAGATGTCAGTGCTTTGATATGGAATGTAAGGAGAGGAATGTCATGGAATGGTTGTAGCCATATGCCTTAAGGAAGAGGAAGCTAAGAAAAGAGCCACAAATACATACTTTTAGGAAGAATTCATACAAATACAGTAGCAGAGAGAACTTCCTTGAATTCAAACTTGGAATGTTGTAAGTTTAAAAGTCAAAACTGTTGGTGACTAATATGATTATATTTGATAATGTTGACCTGAGATAATTACTATTAGTGAACAATGAGCTTGGAGCCTGGTGCAGCCATCCGGTTCGCCAGTCCTCAGTCAAATCGTCTAACCCATGCTAGCATGGAAAGCGGACGTCAAACAATGTTGATGATGATTACAATATTTGATAATGTCAAGTGGAATTAATTTTGACTATATCCCTGGACTCTATTATAATACCAACCAACATATTTGATAGCCAATCTTTGATGCCAGTTTTTGACAGACAAAAAGAAAAACTTAATTTTCACATGTAAAGGTTTTATGGAATGTTCTAGAATTTTTTTAGTCAGCTTATAGAAACCCCAGCATTCAGCTCTCTATAGAGATTATTCTTGTTGTAGCCAAAAGCTGTGTCCTACATTTATGCAAGATTTTTCACTTCTCATCTTTTGATAATTTCATTATTTCTTAAGTCACATACATGAAAATACATCAAATTTGTACATTATGTGGTACTTTTAAGCGCTTAAGGGTTTTCTTCCCAGAACAAAGATCGAAAGGAAGAAGTGCCTTCATTGCCAACACCTCAAACACAACAGCAAAATCCAAAGCAACAAATACAGAAGCATCATCATCACCACTACCAAGACCAACAGGCCCTGATACAAAACCCATACCAAAAAAAAACCTCTCAGCACTCCCCACAGTCAAAATACCAACATAAATACAGAGGAATGCTCACCTTACCTTCCACTGCTATTGATGGAGATCTCCCTGGATAGGGATTTTCCATTGTTAAGGTAAAATCACACACATCTTCCTGTTCACAGAAAGCTGCATGTTCTCCTATTAACAGCAGGTTAAATATGTGTGACCCTTCCCACCAAGACGAAACCACACTTAAGTGATAGAATTCATGAAAAGTCAGTCAATTGTGCTATCATTTTATGAAAAGCCATAATCAAGTCTTCTACCCTGAAGTTTTCTTCTTCAGTTCCATCAGATGTGAGTAAAAGTTGACTTACTCCAAAGGGCTTTCCTCCCAATTTTGGATATAAATTCATTGCTCTTCCACATGGCAATTGATAGGTAACAACTGTTAACTAGTGGAACCTCTGGGTTTAAGTAATGTGGGAAACTGCTCTCCATTGTGCCACAAAATACCTTGAAGTATTCGGAAGATAATCATTCTGTCACTAAAAGAAGAAAAAAAAACAGAAAAAATAAATAAAATAATTTCTGTCTTCAGCACAAAGTCATATAAAGAACAAGATACTTTTGGCAATTAACATATAATAAAAACAGATGGCGATAGTCTGCACCATCAAAAATTTATTCAGTAAAACTGATTAGGTTGGATGTTTGTAAATCATGCAGAGAAGAGATCTCTAATGCTTCAGGGCTGCTCTTTTCCTTGGAAGGAAAGGTTTTAAATCACTATCCTATCCCAAGACATTAGCTCTCTCTCTTTCTTGCAGCAGAAAAACTAATCAAAACTCATAAACTTCAATACAGTAAATAGATTTAACACATCAGTGTATTACTGCTATTTCTCTTATCTTTGCCAGGGCTCTACAGAGATGAAAGTTCTACCAAATTATCTTTCCTCCACCACCACCACCATCCATCCCACCCTTTTTCATACACTGCTCCTGCCCCCCTCTCTCTCTCTCTCTTCCCACATCCACTCCTGCAACTTGCTCAACAGTATGTCATCTCTCTTTCATACACCTGTTTACTGTATCATTTTCTATTTTGCTGCTCTAGACTATCAGATAATCCCCACTCATTCCTACCCACTAATGTACCCTGACGGTTTACTCTAACAATTCATTACCAATTATATCACTTTTCAGCCTCCCCCACCCAAACGCTCACATATAAAACACAAGTAGTCATGTAGTTCTTCAGCAAGAAACCTATTCTGTTCCAGCCCATTTCTCTCGCACTTCACCCTTCTCTATTCTTTATTAACCTAGCATGAAATTCTTCCACCCTACTCAAGGTCCAGTCTTGCAAGCTGCATAGAAACCTCGTGGTTAACATGGAAATATTATAAGAAAACTCAAACATGCAATCTTCTCATTCATGCAAATACATAACCATATAAATATTGGGTCATCTGATAAATAATGTGGTTTTTTTATACTTCTTTTATTTTGAAACAAAGATACATAACAAAGACCAAAATAATCTCTCAATGACAAAATGAGGTTAATTAAAATACTAAGAAACGAAACTCGTTACCTTCTTGGTATGTCAGATGATGTCAGGAGAGACATCAAGCTATTAGCAAACAACTCCAAAAGATGAGCGGACAATATTTTTAGCTGTAGCTGATGGCTCAGTTGCCAATACTTGTTCAGTTCTGTGACGCTTGAATAGCAGAGATCCAGAGACAGTTTCTTCCAATTTTCTTCAGATGCTATGATAAATATAAACAATAATAACAGTTTCAAATTTTGGCACATGCTTGGCAATTTTAGGAGAGAGAGAACTGAAAAACATCAACCCCACAGCTCAACTGACATTTATTTTATCAAACCCCAAAAGATGAAAAAGTCAGCTTTGGCAATATTTGAACACAGAATGTAAAGAGTCAGAAGAAATACTGCTAAGCATTTAGTCCAGTACACTAATGATTCTGCCAGCTAATTGCCTAAATAATAATAATTCTTTCCAAATTTGACACAAAGCAAAAAACAGTATGTAAGTGGCACCATGAAATGGGGTTACTTTGAACAGAATATAATATTTTGTTTCCTCTTTATATCACAGCTCAAGGTCGCACAGTAACGCAATTTAAAAACAATTTTCCTTCAGCTGAATGGGTTAATTCATTTTTAAACCGAAACAAGTCCTAATTAGTATCACACCTGTACCAAAATATCAAAAGATCCAGAGCATTTTTAAGTGCTACAGAAGTATCCTCATACTTCCAGCACTTAGAAGCGACTCTTACAGTTGATGGAAAAACTTACCCCTCCAAATAACATATTCAACTTTTGAACAGAAGTAAAAAAAAAAACATTACTGTTCAAAGTAACCCCAAATCAGACAATTAAATATAAAAAATTAATCAAATATTGACTGCAATTTATTTTTATTTCATATATCAGTTTATTTATTTAGTCCCCCAAATATAGTCGAATTTAGTTAAGATTGAAAATAAAAAGGTGATGAAATTATTGCAGTAAGAAGTCTAAAACTGTTCAAAGCAAGCCCTTGTTTCACAATACTTCCATTATCAACTTCCAAAAAGATGAAAGATAAAGTCAATCTCAGCCGAATTTGAACTTGAAACCTAAAGAGCAGGAAGAAATGCCACTAATAATAATAATAATCTTCTCTGCTATGAGCACAAGGCCTGAAATTTTGTGAGGATAGGGTTAGTCGATCACTCAGCTGGTATTTACTTTTATTGACCCTGAAAGGGGTCAATAAAGAAGGATGAAGGAGGAGGAGAGGGAGGAAGAAAGCAAAATAAGTAAAAGTGACTCACATTGGTAAAGATAAGGTGGAAGCCAAACCTCAAAAGGAATTTCTGATTTGGAAATAAATGATTTGTGTTGCATCTTGGCACATATATTACCTTGAGCTTGCTGAGAATACTGAGCTGTTGGTTGGAAAATAGATTGATGAATGAATGAATGGCTCACATTTAAATGAGTGGTAGTAAGATGGGAATTTCAACAGTAAAGATTATTGATTCAACAAAAAAGCTCATACAAGTGAATCATTGGAAAGTGCATGTTGACCAGAGATAATTACTTTTAGTAATTAATATTACAATATTTGATAATGTCAAGGGATAGCAGTATTAGCTGCTACAAGGGTTAAAAAAAATGCTCTAAAGAAAGGCATCTACATAATTGATGGACAAGTTTATGAAAGTTACTCAGAGCTATAGTCCAACTGATTAAGAAGAGAATCGGCTTAGTGAAGTTGCAGTTGAGTTTTGTGGAAGTACTATCATTGCCCTCTTGCTAATGAGATAATGACAGAAGTTATTAGCAATGAGTAAGCTCCTATAACCAGCATTCACTATGGGGAAAGTATATAATAGAGTTTTGTACACTGTAGTCTGGTGGTTGCTTAGAAAACTAGATGAATTGCTGGTAGCAAAACATAGGCATTAAAGGTAGAGGGTGTAAAAGGCTTGAAAGAAATGAAGTGAGGACATCATGCTAGATGTGTAATGCTATTTTCATCATTATTTAACCCATGCTGGAATGGGATGGATGGCATGACAGGAACCTGCAAGGCCAGAGGCCACACCAGATTCCATAGTCTGTTTTAGCTTAGTTTCTACAGCTGGATGCCCTTCCTAACACCACCTACTTTACAGAGTGTACTGGGTGCTTTTTATGTGGCGTCTTGGTTTTAGGGTATCATGTTGGTTCAGGATGTCAGGTTTTAGGATATCATATACAAAACAGTAAGAGAAAAACTGGATACAAGAGGAATCAGATGTAGTGTGCAAGAGCGAAAAACATCTTGCTATAAACATGTGAAAGAAGGACAGTTGAATAAAGAAACATGAAGAGATTCAAGTGAAGGAACCTGCAAAAAAAGGAAGACATAGGCAAAAGTGGTGAAAGCTGGTCACAGATTGTTGGACCTCATAAAGGAGATAGTAAGTGGAGAGACTGCATTGAAGATTCAGCAAACTCATGCAGGCATGAAAAGAAAATGTATGTGATAAGGAGGTAGAGGTGATGATGATGATGACAATGACAACACAACTGTGTTCACTTGTAAATTATGTGAATAATAAAAGTACAGGAAGAAAAAAAAAAAGGAAATTTCTGATCTTTACCTTCTTCGAGAAGTTTTTCTGTCTGTTGATTAAGCTCCAGTGTTTTCACAATTATGTGTTTAATATACACCTTCATGCGCAAAATATCTTTAGGACTAGAGATATCTGAAAGAAGAACATAACAGATTAGAGATGCATCAGCTGGAAGAATGAGTAAATCATAATTTTGTAAAATAATATATTTATTCCTTTATTGCCCACAGGGGCGGGGGGCTAAACATAGAGGGGACAAACAAGGACAGACAAAGGGAATAAGTTGATTACATCGACCCCAGTGCGTAACTAGTACTAACTTAATTGACCCAGAAAGGATGAAAGGCAAAGTCGACCTTGGCAGAATTTGAACTCAGAATGTAGTGGCAGACGAAATACCGCAAAGCATTTCACCTAGCGTGCTAACATTTCTGCCAGCTCGCCACTCTACTAAAATAATATATTGGGTTATCCCATAAATAATGCCTGTGTAAATATATATATATATATGTAAATTCATCATCATTTAACGTCTGCCTTCCGTGCTGGCATGAGTAGGACAGTATGTATGTAGACATATATACTTATGATGGTTGAGGGTTTCCTGAGTGGAGGGGGCTGTTGAGTTCCAAATGTCTTCTACTATAGCCTTGGGCTGACCAAAGCCTTGTTTTCTTATAAACATAAATCTGTCCTCAAATATATATATATATATATATATATATATATATGTGTGTGTGTGTGTGTGTGTATGTGCATGTATGTATATATATACACACACATAAAAGAGAACAAGAGAGAGAGAGAGAAAGGTGGAAAGGAATGTATTCTAAACATTAAATAAGCTGTTATACACTGAGCTGTCTGCTGGTAATTGAAGAAATAGTAAATAGAACATACTGGAAACACAAACATGGTCCAGAGTCTGCAGTAGTTTATTGAGGTCATCATACTGTTTTGAAAGTAACTGAACTTGAAGCTTGCCACATGGGAAAGAGGACTCCATCTGCAATGAAAGAAATCAGGAACAATACTGTACAACTTCAGTGATGATCAACTGACAGATAAACAATTGAAAAAATAGTGTACCTAGGTATAAAACAGATATAAAAGGTATTAAAAAATGTTTCTCCAACAAAATCCTTCCTACTTCTTCATCCGTTAACGTCCGTTTTCCATGCTGGCATGGGTTGGACAGTTTGACAAGAGCTGCACCAGGTTCCAGCCTGATTTGGCTTGGTTTCTACAGCTGTATGCCCTTCCTAATGCCAACCACTTTACAGTAGGTGCTAAGTGCTTTTAACATGGCACCAACACGAAGACGTGCCACTGGCACAGACTTCTGGATAAAAAAAAAAATTCAATGGAAAACAATCCTTTCTACTATAAGCACAAGGCCTGATATTTGGGAGGTGCTAGCCAATTACATTGACCCCTTAGTTCATCGACCCCAAAAGATGAAAGGCAAAGTTGACCAAAGTGGAATTTGAACTCAGAACATATAGACAGATGTGTTGGAATTTCACTGCCTAAAGGGTTAAAAATTAAACATCACAGTATTAAAAGCGATGTTTTCAACATTTCTCACATAGGCACAAGCAGGTTTGTGTGGTTCAAAAGCCCACTTAACTACAATGTGGTTTCTAGTTCATTTCCACTGCAGAGCACCTTGGGTAAGTGTTTTTGTGAATGAATTTCGTAGATGGAAACTGTGTGAAGGCCCATCATTTTATATATATAAATATATATATATATATATATATCAACAGGAAATTGGTAATTTTTTTATATTATTTATTCACCATTACACGTGTTTTATTTGGTAATAGGAGTTACAAAGTTTTACATGTTAAATAGACATATAAGGTGTGTGTGTGCGCACATGTCACACACATCCCCATCGCTTGACAACTGGTGTTGGTTTGTTTATATCCCCATAATTCAGTGGTTCAGCAAAAGAGACTGATAGAAGCACAAGACTAAACAAAAAGCATTAAGTACTAGGGGGAATTTGTTCAACTAAAACCCTTCGAGGTGATGCTCCAGCATAGCCACAAAGTCCAATGAATGAAACAAGGTAAAAGATAACCCCCTACCTCACTCCTCTTCTGTTCTATAAAGTTTCTGTCCAAATAAAATCTTTCATAGACAAAAAAAAAAAGGGACAAAAAAATATAAAAAATAAAAATAAACAATTACCTCCGTTTCCAGAAGAGTGCAGAAGGAATCAGCAGGAGAGGAATTCTGTGACAGCTTCCGAATATTCTGCCTTAAAGAATATTTTTGTTTCCAAAGGGATTTGATATTTGTCGGGACTGTAAAACAGGACCTGTGGACACAAGAGCGCAGTAAAACAGCTGACAACAATACAAAATATTTTGTATCTGTTATAAGGGGATTGAATTGGTAGAAATATTGGGTTAGAGTATTCTGGGTAAGACTTTAACCTTTTTGCATTCAGATTTCTTTGTCAAATATATTGCTTATTTATTCACACATTGTCTTGTAACTTCAAGATTTCAACTGGTGGGCTTATACATTTTTAGAGTGACATCGTATGGTGCGTATAAGAGGTTAGGTTTGGTCAGTTTTAACATAAAGCAGATAGACTATTTTGGTCAGATATGGCTGGATTAAATACTAAAGGGTTAAACTGCATCCAGTAATGGGGTCTTGGTACAGGGATTCCAAGGTTTTGAGGGATGTGGAGCTATCTCTTAGCCACTATTGTTCCTAGGTCTATTCTGACCTGGAGTAGTAGCACCTGTTAGGATCCTAACTATGGGTTAATTAGAATATGTATCACCTGTTTCAAACCCAGGCTACGTCTGCTCTGATAATTGCCAGTGATTTGGTCAGTGAATGCTGTGATGGTCAGCAATCAACAGCAAGATGAGCCGTTATACAGTGTGTATGTATGCATGTGACTGGGGACCATAAGTGAATCTGTATTCCCACTGAAATCCTGAACATGAATTCTATACCTCGACAATGAATGCACAGCTATGGCATCTGTTCTGTCCGATGCACTTGTTCGGCCAGTGGAGCAGTTGACAAATTTGCAAGCTGGATTTTTAGGCTGCAGGTTAAAGCATTACTTTGCTTACTGGAACATTAGGGTTGACCGTCAGATATGGATCAGCATTTGTGAGGAACGTGGCGAATCCTATGCTCGGACCCAGCTCAACCCACACTAGGTGAATGCCCCCACAAGTACAAGTAAGTAGTAGAGTGTCCCAAACACACACACACACAGGGTGGACATGAAGTAACTACTTCCTTCCCCAACAAGTCCGAGAGTATAATGGGTGCTTTCACATACCACTGGCACGAAGGCCAGTCAGGTGGTACTGGCATCAGCCACGTTCAAATGGTGCTTTTTACATGTCACCTGCACAGAAGCCAGTCTGGCGGCCCTGGCAATGATCACACTCGAATGGTGCTTTTAACGTTCCATTGACACGAGTGCCAACCAAGCGGCACTGTCATCGGCCAGACACACACATATTAGGGCTGAGATTACCTTCTGTTGTAGCACAATATTAAAAGATCTTGTCCATAGTTTCAGATGACAAAAATATCTTAGTAAAATATAGTGGTTTAGTGTACATCAAAGTAGATGCACTGCACCAAAAGACATTCAAACTCTATCAATATATTGCATTGCCTATTTCCACTGTTACAACAATGATTAAATATCAAATATCATAAAAAATAAATATCTAATATGTGTTACCTGACTGTGGGATGGTCATCATCACCTCTGCTTGTTTGATCTTTTGAAGAAACCGTGACCTGTTCTTTGGAACAAGGAATCAAATCAGTCTGAGAATTTTGACAATTTTTTTCAGATTTATCTAAGATCTTTGTTGAATGGTCTTTCTCAATCTTTTTAGACTTGCTACCTTTCTTCACCAATGCCTTTGACACTGAAGAGGGTTTCGTGTTTAATACTTGTTTTTCTTTCACCACTATTTGGGGATTCTTTCTGGAAGCCGCCTTTTGTGGAATTCTATGAGACACTGGTTTGGCTTTTGGAATATTCACTCCTTTGAGAACTCGAATCAAAGCAGCTTCAGAGATTACTCCAATATCTGAATTCTTCGGGCTGTCTTCAGTATTGGAATCGACTTTTGTCGTATCAGTCAGTATCTTTTCTGAGTCAAGAATTTGTTTCCATTCTTTAGAAAGAGATTCATTGTCTTTTATGCTTTGAGAAATTGGTTTATGCTAGAAACGAGAAGGAAAAATTATGTAACCACTAAGAACAGTCTTGGTTCTATACTGTTGTTTGTTTGTCACTGTTTACATATATTCCTGTTTGTCCTGATGTGTGTGTGTGTGTGCACTTCCATGTGCTTGTACCTGTTTGCGTGAATTTGCACCTATGTATCTAAGTCTGTGTCAATTTGCACCTGTGTGCATGTATCTGAATGTGTACATGCATGCCTGGTTACACTTATGTGTCTGTGCCTGTTTGCACTTTTCTGTGTGTGTGTATGAGTGTGAATTTACATCTGTGTATCTGAGATAGTGCCAACTTGCACTTGTGTGCATGTATTTGAATCTGTGTGCACATGCCTGAGTACACTTATGTGTGCTTCTTTGCATGTGTAGGTGTGTGTAAGTATTTTGTGCCTATGATGTCAGATTAGTGGTGTTTTCTGTAAGACTGCAAAGGCAAACAAAACAGGCCACAGATATATAAATGAATGCAAACATCAAATCAGATATACATATAGATCATTCATTTTTAGGAGACATTCGGAAAGAAGGTACATGCATGTTATATGTACCCTGTTTCAATGACTTTTACAGCTTGCAAATTAAAATACAATTTCTAGCTGACAGATGTTTTAGGAATCATCACAAGTCTCTGATGCTGGAACTCAATATACCACTAAAACAGACCAAATATCTATCTTCTGACCACTTCAAAAGCTCACTCTCTTCTTTACCAACCTTTTTCCATGTTATATCAGCCTTCTTCAGCACCTGGTCAATTAGCTCAATTTCAGCCAACTGTTCTTTAGTCAAAGAACAGACATCAGCTACAATGAAAAATAAAAAAAGAGACATTTTTAAAAATCTGTTCAATGCCAACCATACATAAATTTGGGTAAATTTGATTTCTAGAGAATCAAGAATCATGACATTTTGAACAAAGCTCATCACTGAAGAGTAAGCATGGTAATGATAATAAAATAATACAAAACAATAACAAAATAAAAATATCTTACCTTGGTCAGGGAGTGCTAAAGCATTGTTTGTTTGGTTTTTATCCATAACATTTTTATCAGCAGTAGTTTCATATCTCTTCACCTCATATTCTCCTTCATGGCTTAGATACCTGCCGTTTATAGTAAACAGAGACGTGTACAGTGTGTGACGTAACAATATGTAGTGATGTCAGTATTTGACCACCTACAATTATACAATTGCATGCGAGAAAGATGGGTCACCATCTTGTATGTAAAACAAGGAAAATAAGAACATGTGAGACTTTCATTAGTCATAACATTTATTACTGAATGTTTTTCCTCACAGACCTGTTTTATCAGAGTAGACCTGGAGGGAGACAACAATGATAAATACAAGTGCAGACAGCTGTGTGGTAAGAAGCTTGCTTCCCAACCACATAGCTTCAGGTTCAGTCTCAGTGCGTGGCAGCATGGAAAAATGTCTTTTAGTGTAGGCACCAGGCCAACCAAAACCTTGTGAGTAGATTTAGCAGATGGAAACTGATAGAAGCCTGTCGTGTGTGTGTGTGTGTGTGTGTTACTGTCTCCTTGCTTTGACTTCATGTGATAGTTGAAATGAGTGCCACATCATGCAGGTGTTGTTTCCAATCTTCCCTGAAAATATGACTGACCATGTGGAGATATGACCATGCTTGAAAATAAGGAAGTCTGGCAACAGAGTGGTCATCTGGCTGTAGAAAATCCACTTTAACAAACTTCGTCTGGCACGGAAGAGTGGATGTGAAACAATTATGATGATGTTTCTACATAGACAGATGTAGGGAGGAGGCTTAGATCTCTTATGCAGACAATGCTGTGAAAAAAATTAGTACAGTAAAGCAAGTGAGGATATCACTCCTCTTACAGAATAACTGGTGGCCTAATACGAAACAAAACTGCCAAACTTACGGTTTCTTAAATAATTTCTTGTTTTCAACAGACCTATTCTCCAATTCTTCTTTTTTACCTTCAACATACTGTAAAATGTATTCAAGAACTGAAGTCAATCTGCGGACGAAAAAAATGTTGGTTTGTTCATTATATTGGGTTGGCAAGTAAGTAATTTGTTTTTGTAGCAAATAGAGTTACAATTTTTTTTTTTAATGATTCTTGTCATTGTTATGACTTTTTCCTTCTGACATTTGAGAGCCATTACTTTTAGCTTACTTTACAAGTAAATTGCATGTAATTTTGCTTACAGCTGTTAGTTCAGTGTCAATTTTAATATGGAGTGCAAAAACAAACAATTTCACCATATTTTGCTTTTTATTTCTGTAAAAGCAAGAAAGCTGCTGAAGGCTCACAAAGAGATGTGTGAAGTTTATAATGTTGATTGCTTAACAGAACGCACGTGTCAGAAATGATTTTAAAAATTCCATTCTTGAGATTTTTCTCTCGAAGATGACCAATGTTCTGGTCGACCTACTGAAGTTGATGATGACCAAATCAAAGCCATAATTAAATCTGATTGCCATATAACTGTGCAAGATATTGCAAAGAAGTTAAATGTATCACACACAAAATTTGAAAATCACTTATCAATAGTTTATTCTAGGTTGGTGCAGAGCCGTTTCGTTCCCGGTTGAACAGGCATGCCGCTAGAATACCAAGGAAGCTTTGACCACACGTCGGTATTGAGCTGACAGATACGTGTTGTTGCCACCGCTGCTAGAGAGAAAAGAGATCGGACGCTATTGCTTTCTCTCCTTTTGTTGCATTGCGCATGCGTGTTCGGGTACTTCCGCTGACGGCAAGTCCCTTGCACATGCGCAATGGCACTTCCCAAGATGGCGGCCACACGCGCCACTACAGACTTATTATAAGCCACCAATGTATGGAAGAATATTGTGAAGAGATTTCAATAAGAGAAACATTAAAATCAGTAGCAGACCACTTATGATCAAAGCAATCAAGACATTAAAATCAGCAGCAATAATTCCAATAATAAAACCTAAGAGATTGACAGGTGAGCTAGACCTGAATACGAAACACAATCAATGGCCATAATGAAGCGCATAATTGATCTTTTGCCGAGTACTTCAACCAGATTCAAAACTGCAGTGCGTTCTTCGAGGAATTATCTAGACCATCTTCTTTTTCAGGAACAGAGACGCCTTCATCTTACTTAGTCAATTTCAGGTTTGCACAAGGACATCCTTCTGATTCGCCAACGCTATTCTTTGCGTATACAATCGTCGTTGTCCTATATTTTCGTGTTGACATCAAAAGGGAAGATGAGTCGACAAGAGTCTCTGTGTGGATCCTGAATCTGCTAGAAATGGCAGCCAAAACCATCCTACCGTTCTGTAAAGGAAGGGATACCCTACCGTACACAATACCCGAGAGGACGGGACACTTATGGGATACCCTACGATACACAACACCCGAGAGGATGGGATAGTTATATGGTTGGAATGTTTTGATCAAAAGTCTGTTTAAGGCTGACCTAGAGCTAACACAAACTATTTGAGTATCGTGAGGATAACAGTGTGGCGGGAGGTAAAAGTTGAGTTTACACAACCTGAAAAAAGGCGGCTGGTTCAAACTTTGAAATGGCGGAATTCTGCCTTAAGCATGCCATATTACCCCACATAACTTTTTTGCTTTTCAGAATTTTCAGGAAATTTTTGCGAATTTGTATTCTACACGTGGGAATTTTCAGTTTTGCGAGTTTTTTTTTTTTTTGTGAAATCATAACTTGAAACACAGTCCGAATATTTTGCATTAAATCCCAGCAATAAATGTTATTAAAGAAAGGAAAACTGCACCGGATAAATTATTACGAACGTTTTCCTCCCTAATTCTTTGTATTTTAAATACAGTTTTATTCTTTAGCCCTTCGGGTACGTAGAATATTCTCTTTGTAAAGATTACCTCAATGTTGACTTCCTTGCAATAAAAAATAAAAACGTTTCGCTTCCATTACCGCCTCTGATTTTGGTACTCTGATATTACAAAACTTAAAGCCCCTTTTGTTTCGTTAATTTAAAAAACAAAACTTTAAAAATCTACCAAAATTGCGAAGAGGTAAAAAAAACTTGTCTTACTTAGCAATGTGTTTCGTTATATCTGTTGGAGAGACATAATCAGCCGTTGCCATATATTCATTAATAGTAGTTGCTACGAAGAGATGTGTGCTTATTCACAGGGTGTATCGACGTTAGAAGTGTTGTTACAGAACAGCATTTCAAAATAAATATGAATATATTATTACACAGAGGAATTAATCTTAAATCAGTGTCGATGAATAAACAGCACTAGAGCGCTGACATGCTGTAATAGTAATGTGACATCGCACTCGAGTGGTCACTAGCAACCAAATTAACAAAGGGGAAATAATTAGGTAGTTACAACGGTAACTAATTGAAAAGCAAACTTGAGAATGGGAAAGGAAAGAAACAGAGATAAAATTGCCACTTAAAGTAGAATTAAAAAATAGCCTTTAAAATAAATTACTTTAGTCAATTACAACAATACAAACAAGAAATTAATCGGCGAATTACTTAGAGAGAAGTTCAATTATAAAAAAAAAAGCAGAGTTTTACAATGAATGCACCATCTAAAAAACAACTAACAAACAAGACCACCAATATAATCCATAATGGTCATCCTAGCTGGAAGGATGGATATGCCATAGGAGTAGTTTATACTTATTTGGGTCACTTGTTGTCCAGCTGAACTTTCCGTGACACAGCCATCACTTTTTGACAGGACAAAGAAATTTCTTTCGCGCCTGTTCGGTCAGTGGTGGATTGTGCGAGCAGGAATTTTTAGATTCGGTTTCGAATCTCAGCCCAGAAAATAAACTGTAGTTTCCACATTACCCCACTTCCAGTGAGAAAACCAGAGATCGAACGATACAGATACGTGTGAAATTGAAAATGCATGATTTGGTGTGTAATGCACAAAATGTATATCCAGTCATTTACAAACAAATGAATACATGCCAAAAACGTGAAGTGAAAAAAATGTAAAGCAAAAAATCAACGTTCAGAGTTGGTGTGTGAATTATATGCTAGGTGATGCATAGCCTAAGTAGAAACATAGATGTAATATGCTGGCGCGTTGAAAGAGATATGCAATTCTATTGATTACGCGACCCACTGGAGGTCTAATAGAGGTAAGTTGTCTTTCAATAGCGCGGAAAGTGTGCTAAGTAATAGCACACATGAAAATATGAGTGGTGTAAGTATGCAGGTGTGATACATAGAACAAAACGTTTTTAAAACAAAGCAAAATATAATTTTACATAGAAATGAAAATGTTCATCCAAAAAGTTCGGGTACTACTAAAGCACTAAAGCAGCGCGGACCCGAACGCGTAGTCGCGCTAGCTAGTCTTGAGTGGTCGATCCTAACCCTAACCCTAACCCTAACCCTATCCCTAACCCGCGTGTGCAAATGAATACGTGTTTAGGGTTAGGGTTAGGATCGACCACTCACGACTAGCTAGCGCGGACGCGCGACTGCGCGTTCGGGTCCGCGCTGCTTTAGTAGTACCAAAGTTCGTTGGTTAAATGTTCAATCAGTAGAACAATGTTGATAGTCTCTTGGGTTATGTGAAGGGTAATTGTTCATAACCATGAAAAAGTTCTCTTTATTTTTTTAGAAAAAACTCGTTGATATGGACATTTCAATTGAAATGATGGGTAGCTGAAGAATTTGTACTTACCCGAAAGACTTGAACATATCTTGCGGGCAATCGAACTGTTCTTCCCGATTTGGTGTGCCGGCGTTGTGCAGAATCTTAGGTGTTTGCGAGGGCTGAAGCTGACGTTGTTGAGTCGGTTTGGGGAATGGTGGGAACTGATAGTAAATCCTGTTCCACGAATGCTTTTTTTTTTTTTTTTTTTTTTTTTTTTTTTTTTTTTTTGTTTTTTAGCGATCAACAGTGCCAGTATTTCGGTTTCCGCTAATATCAAGAACGAAATACTTTGGTTCTTTGTGGGTTACTTTGTAGGGCCCGGAATATGGTGGCCAAAGTCGATAAGATATTCCATCATTTCTGACGAAAACATCCGTCCAAGTATTGATGTCCTTTGGACATGTGAAGTGACGTTCTGTTGTCTGGGGCCTGCAGGGGACAAATGCAACATGGATGTCCGTAATCGATGAACACATTTTGCTAGGTCTGGAAACTCTTGTGGTGAAAGAGGGTCGATCATCTGCCCATGTAAGACGAGTGCCGTGCCATAGACCAGTTCAGCCGGAATATGTCCAACTCCCTCCTTAACTGTGTATCCGGTACCAAGGGAGATGAGTGGAAGATATTCCAATCAGTTGGAGCAGTCTGGATATGTTTTGATAGCCGCCTGAAGTTGGCGGTGAAAGCTTTCGAACATGCCATTTGCTGCTGAGTGGTACGCTGTTGTGCGGGTGTGTTTACAGCCGAGAAGACGAGTGAGCTCGGTGAAGTGGTGGGAATCAAACTGAAGCTAGGATGGATATACCATAGGAATAGTTTGTACTTATCTGGGTCACTTGTTGTCCAGCTGAACTTTCTGTGACACAGCCAGGTCGGAGGTCGAGTGGCAACTCATCCATCACTTTTTGACAGGACAAAAAAATTTCTTTCGCGCTTGTTCGGCCAGTGGTGGATCGTGAGAGCGTAAATTCTTAGATACGGTTTCGAATCTCAGCCCAGAAAATAAAATGTAGTTTCCACAAACCATTATTCTATAGGTTTTGCCTGCGTTGGGCAGCAAGGACTGAATTAGTCTTCACCTGAGGAAGGTTCCACTTGCGATTTCTCGTCAATCTCAGGAGTTGCTTTCAGCTATCATGTCTATCTCATTGGTGGCTTTCTTTAGTTGTTTGTGTTGCAGACCAGTCTTCTGCAGTAAATAGCGCACTAAAGGAAACGGAAATCTACGAGAGCCAACTTCGACATGTTGATACCTCAAGTACAGAAATAAAATCTTTTGAAATTGTAGCGTAGACTCGGGTGAAATTCCTCACTCATTTATTATATATATGTACATTCAAACGTTGCATGGAACAGCTATCCTTTGGCCGCTATTTGGATCCTGTTGTGGCTACTACCCTGATTGGTTGGTATTGGCACAATTTGTCTCTTACTCAGTCGAGCCAGCTTGCTGTGTATAACCAGTCGGAGGCTCTAAATAGGATCGCGGGGGACAGCCTGTTTTAGCCTACAGCTCCTTATAAAAACTCAGCTTTTCCTCATTCCAAAGTCTTTGGTTCCAGACCTTTTAAGGTCTAGCCACTGACCACAAAGACACAGCCAGTTCCAGCGACACTACTGACTTACCAACTTTGTCACCAGGATATTCAACAGCATTGTGGTAACCTCTTTCTTCGTTGGCACCATCATGTCCTTAACGTTGTCCACATCATCTCTCTTCGAACACAGCTCAGCAAGCAATTCACCCAGGTTCCAACAGTTCATTGTTCGTAAATCATTTCACTACGGATCAACAGCGAATATACACCCTGCATGAACTCCTGTATCAAGTGACCCAGGCAGCAGTATCATAGTCACGACTTCTTGATACAGTATTTCAACTACCGGGTTCTAATGACTACGAACTGGTATTATTATCTTTCTTGTGTCTATGAACTTCTCACTTCGATGGCTGTAGACGTTTTTCACTATCAGCTTCATTGCCGTCCTTATATGTTCTTAACACACGCGCATACATCTATGCTTACACAAACACATACGTTTCATTCTCATGACGGCCTGTCTATTACTCTGTATACATGACGCACACTGTTGGAGTTGATCGAATAACTTACACTTTTCGTTTGAGAAACTTTGGAGATGAGTTCCAACTGGATCTGGTCAAGGAGACAAAAATGACCACAGTTAAAATGTAATATTTTCGTATTTTAATAGTAAGGGAAGTAACTCCCGACCAGTCTGTGTGGTAGCATTCACGTTTCACCATTAACATGATAAAACGTTAATTTTTTTATTTGAGTTATAAATTTGAAAGCTGAGACAACAGAGAACAGTTCCAACAAGATGAAATCTCTCAGCGGTTAGTCTCTGATATCTAAGTGGCTAAAAAGAGTCAATAGAAGGGCACCCAAGAGACAAGACGTAGATGCGGCCCAGCCTCCTTAAAGTGTAAAAGAAGTGAAGGGTCAAAAACTTCACTCGGGTTTCTTCTCAAAAGACCTACTGTTTAGCTCTCGAGTTTCTTAGTACGAATATTATAATTTATTCGATCAATTTCTAGTGCATCTCAAACTTGCGTTTTCGAATTTCCGATTTGTTTATTGATTTTCCACAAAAAATTATCATTGAGGATTTTTTTGTTGTTGTTGTTTTCGTATTTGACCATGCGTTTCCTATGACTTTATTCATTAAAACTCATTACAGCTTCTCACAACTTTCGTAATTACTATCAAACAGCTTTCACATCAAGCAGAAAATGCACATCTTCCAAATCCTGTTTTCTGATTGGCTAAAAATGATCACACTTTGAAACATCTGTAACATTTTACTAAACTTTTTTTCTGGATTAAATGAATCTGTAAATCAGGTCCAGCAAGTATACCAAATTATGAAAATTTTCACTTAATTTCAATTTTAAAATTTCCAAATCTGTGACAGAAATTGAAAAGATACTAGCCCCAGACTGACCAACGCCTTAAAACTGTGGAAGCCTTTCTGATATCTATATAAGTGTGTGTTTGTTTCTCAACCACCGCTAGACAACCATTTATCATTTGTTTGCACTTCTGTAATTTTTTGGTTCAGCAAGAATCACGATACAATAAGTGCTAGAATTTTTTTAAAATAAGTACTGGGGATTGATTTGTTTAACTAGGCTGGCCAACCTGAGGTTTGCTTCATACTTTCTTGAAATGGATTTATTTAAACAAACATTTAAAAAATTTTTATCAAAAATTAAAGTTTGTAATGAAAAGTAAAAAAGAACGATACTATTGTTTTTGCAACGATAATATTTCATGTTGAATCAACGATCATTCATTCATTATTGTAATAATAGCATGAGAAAGCAAAATGCTTTCAATTCTGTCAGTATACAAGCAGCCATCAAAAAACTTCCTCTGATTAAAGTGGCCCACTATGTAATTCAAGTTGGCCAGGCCTGAACTAAACCCTTCAAATCCTCTGCCAATAATTGCACATGGAACTGTCATTGTGTGCAAGGTTCTGTGGTAGCACATAGCAAAAAAGCCAGGTCGTGATACCTATGAGCAAGGCAACAGCAATTCTGGATGAGGCCATCACAAGAGGAATCTGTTTGAATGAATGAACTTTTTGTGAAAATTAAGTTGATAAAAAGACATCGAAATCAGACTGATACAAAAATAAACATTTTGACTGTTCTACCTGAAGCTTCAGGGAAAACAAGCAGGGACATGTTAAGACAGAGAGAGAGAGAGAGAAAGAATGAGAAAGAGGAAAGATGAGTGATATAGAGCAAAACCAGAGAAGATAAAGAAAAAATATAGAATAAACGAAAGTCATGAGGAATACATAGAGAATAAATAAAAGTGACAAATATAATACTTTGTGAGTGGTTTACAGTGAATAAAATTTATTTCTTCATATATTACATTCTATGTGGTCTCTCTCGCTTCTTTATTACATTCTGTGGTTGCTCTTCTTCCTCCCCCCCCTCTTTAGTAAATACAATCTATCTTGGCTCCACCCCACCCTCCTCTTCCATTAAAATATATCAACTGTGGGAAGTGTGTGTGTCAGTAATAACTAATAAAATATTAGCAACAAATATGAAGGAAATAAATATATTAAGACAGTAATGTTAGAGGGAGTAGAGTGGAGATAGGGAGATGGCAGTCTGTGTGTGTGAAAGTATGAAGGAGAAAAATATGACTGAACGTCCCAAGAACCAAACACTAAGTGACAAATGGAATGCAGGATGTGGATGATACACAGTTGTAGGGCAGGATTTTATTATCTATCGGATTCCATCTGCCACTCCAAAATCGAACACCTCAACATGACTCTCACACCTTAATCCTCAGTTTGGGTTTCACATAGACCCCCACAATGTTGTAGACATCAAAACTAGGCTCTTGCATACATCCACTCATATACCACCCCCACTACCACCCTCGTGTGTAACCATCATGATCCCACCACGCGACTGTGAGTTGCCAAACATGTTATTAGGTCCCAAGTTCTGCCCCACCCCACCACTGTTACCGGGTCTATTATTGTCAACAAATGCCCCACTGGCATCACGACCTGTTTTGTCCATAGGGTTACCAAACCACGGTTCATTCGGTTGGTCCATGTCTCCATGCATGTGAGACCAGTTGTCCATTTTCCTATCTACACTGCCAGAACCCCAAGGAGGTCTCTGGTCAGGTCCACCGCCTAGAAGGAAGAAAACATAGAAAACATATTAGTTAATGACACACAAATATGAAAAATAAAGAGTTAAAAGAATTGTATAAGAGAAAGAATAAACAAGGAGAATGTTGATTAATAGCAAGATAGATGGATACACAGAAGAATAGGGCTTAACCCTTTAGCATTCAGATTACTCAGTCAAAAGTAGTGTTTCTTTATTTACCTGGTTTTGAATTAATCATGCATTATCTTGTAGGTTTGAGATTTTGATGATGTGATTCTATATTTTGATAATGACATTGTAGAGTAGGTGTGAGAACCTAGATCTGGATGAACATAAAACAGGTAGAATATTTGGGCCCAATGTGGCCGATTTCAATGCTTAAATGTTAAAAGAAAAAAAATAGAGAGGGACAGCTACCAAAAAGTGGAGGATGGGGGTGAGGTTTTATTCGAGAGAGAGGGAAAGTGAAAATGATTAAAACAAGTGTAAGCTTACCAAAAGAATTTCTCACTCTTCCCAATCTATCATGAGCTGATATATTTCGTCGGTCGTGATCACGTCCTCGATCGGGACCAACATATCTTCTATCAGGATCCCCACTTGGTCCCATATCTCTTCTTAACTCAAAAGGCATCCTGGAAAGAGAGATAAATAAGATACAAAATTAGCAAAATTATTTCCTAAGGGTTTAGAACCATCGTAAAAGGACAATGTGTAGAAGCTGGGCAAATAATCGTTGTTCACTTTTAAGATGGAACCAACTCAGAGTATATAGTGGACAACAATGTCGTGATACTGGACAAATATAGGCACAGGTGTAGCTGTGTGGTTAAGGAGCTCACTCTACAACCATGTGGTTTCTGGTTCAGTCCTACTGTGTGGAACCTTGGCCAAGTGAATTAAATAGACAAACTATGTGGAAGCCCATCACAAACACACACACACACGTACGTACGCACGTGTGTGTCTTTGTGTTTATGTTTGTTCCCTCCTACTGCTTGACATTGGAGGCGCAATGGCCCAGTGGTTAGGGCAGCGGACTCGCGGTCATAGGATCGCGGTTTCAATTCCCAGACCGGGCGTTGTGAGTGTTTATTGAGCGAAAACACCTAAAGCTCCACGAGGCTCCGGCAGGGGGTGGTGGCGAACCCTGCTGTACTCTTTCACCACAACTTTCTCTCACTCTTTCTTCCTGTTTCTGTTGTGCCTGTAATTCAAAGGGTCAGCCTTGTCACACTGTGTCACGCTGAATATCCCCGAGAACTATGTTAAGGGTACATGTGTCTGTGGAATGCTCAGCCACTTGCACGTTAATTTCACGAGCAGGCCGTTCCATTGATCGGATCAACTGAAACTCTCAACGTCGTAAGCGACAGAGTGCCACTGCTTGACAGTATTTATTTATGTCCCTATAACTTAGCAGTTCCGCAAAAGACAGAGACAGAACAAGTGCAAGAGACAATTTATATAGCTGAAACCTTCAAGCCGCAGTTTGTTGACTGAACTGAAACATGTGAGAAAAAAAAAAAAAAAAAAAAGGAGGTGCGGGGAAGGAGTAAAAAATATATAAGAATGCACATACCACATTCAGAGGCCAAAAGATTGAGAAATGCAAAAGAAACTTTAATTTAGAACATTAGTGAGGTAACAAGAAATCAATGACAAAATACTGTCTCTACCACTGGCAACTTACCGTGATTCATTCCGGAAAGGAAGTTCAAATCTAGAGGGGTTACCGGAACTACTCATCCTGGACCGTTTACGTTCATCCCAGAGGTCATCATCACGTAGGCTACTTCGATCATGAGATCTTTTTGAAGGATGTCTCATTTCATCAAACCTGATGTTAGAAAAAAAAAAAGTAAATTCAAGTAATTAGCAGCTGAAGGATATGATAAAATAGTAAACAACCTTAACTTTCAACAAGTTAACAACCAGGACACCAGTTGAGCTAACACGCCATGCAGTCATTAAACATACTAGAAACAGCAACCAAAACATCCTCCAATCATCCCCAACTGTCTTGGAAGAAAAACAAAATGTTGGATGCACTGGATAATGTAGTCCAACATTATACCTAGAAGAAAACAAAGATCAGAAAGCCTAGTACTTATTCTATCGGTCTCTTTTGCCGAACCGCTAACTTACGGGGACGTAAACACACCACCATCGGTTGTCAAGCGATGCTGGGGGGACAAACATATACACACACATACATACTTATATACGACGGGCTTCTTTCAGATAGAAAAATCCAAAAGGGGTTCCTAACCCAATATTTACATGCTGTTATTTATGGCTTTATCTACTTTAAATTCTACAGATAAAAATTAATCATTAAGTTTACAGCATAACCTGTCTCACTCACCGCAACATCTCAGCTGAATGCATCTCTACATCACGCCTTTCCATTTCAAAAAGTTCTTTTTCCATTCTGTATCTTAATAGTTTCTCTTTCTCCAGCTTCATTTTCTCCAGTTTCATTCTCTCCAACCTGAAAAGTGTGAAAGAACATAAAGATAGCATTAAGAATACAAAAAAAAAAAAAAAAAAAAAAAAAAAAAAATGACAATTTCTGCTGACACACTCCAACTTGTATGTACCCTGATACATGTTCCTCTGCAAAAATTACACAAGAACATTCTTTTGAATCTAGAGGGAGTCATATGTTTTTGTCGAAATGTTACTTCACAAGCTTAAATATTAGGAATGTCAAATGACACTGATGAATCTACATAAACTATAAAGTTAAGCAGAATAAAGAAAAGTCTCTTGATATAGAAGATAAACATATTTCATTCCTTGGAAAAGAGAAGTCAAAAGGACAAAATAATAGAATATCAGTCTACTACTTTGTCCATCACTGTGGAATGGACAAAGACACTTAAGTCTTAAGTTAACATTCACATAACACCTTATCTTCTTTCTAACACTGTCCAATCTTATGGCCTCCTTCCTTCTTCAGTTTCCCTAACAGTAACAACATAATCTGTCTCACTCACCGCAACATCTCAGCAGAACGCATCTCTACATTACGTCTTTCTATTTCAAGAAGTTCTTTTTCCATTCTGTATCTTAATAGTTTCTCTTTTTCCAGTTTCATTTTTTCCAATTTCATTTTCTCTAACCTGAAAAGAGTGAAAGAATATAAGGATAACATTAAGAATTTAAACAGAAAAAAAAAGTGACAATCCCTGCCTAAACGCACCAACTTGTACACACTCTAACACATTACTCTACAATAATACTGAAGTGGCATTCTTTTGAACATTTACAAAACTTAAATGTTAGGATTGTCAGATGATATTGAGGAATCTACACGAACTCTAAAGGTGAGCAGAATAAAGAAAAGCCTCTTGATATAGAATATAAACACATTTCATCCCTTGGGAAAGAGAAGTGAGCAGGGTGGACAAAGTAACAGAATATCAATCTGGACCAACATCACTATAGGATGGATAAAGACACTTAACCCTTTGGCACAAAGATTTCCCTGTCAAATGTCATGCATAAGCATTTGCATTGCTTGTGAACTGATCTTGGATTATCTCAGAGATTTGACATTTCAACAACGTGATTGTATATTTTTAGATTAACATTAAATGTTAGGATTGTCAGATGATGTTGAGGAATCTACACATAAACTATAAAGAAAAGCCTCTTGATATATAATATAAACACAATTTGGACAAAGATACTAAAGTCTTACATAAACATTCACCCACAACTTAATAAGGACCATGTGGAGGTATCATATAATATCCTATCATTTTAAAACACAAAATACATAGACAATATAGTACTATAGATACCCAATATAGACCTTTAAGATAAATAAACAATAACACAAAAAAAAGTCCACAAGAATTGAGGAAATGTTTGTCTGACAATCATTTCATTAACTTCCATTGCTGCTAAGTTCAATTCTTCTTTGGGTTTTGAAAGGATATCGAGGAAAACTACTCTAAATATAGCGTCCTATCTTTATCCTGAAACGAGAGTCAAAAATTTACAATGGTGTCCAACCAATCCACTGATTATCAAATGTTAACCCTTTTGAGACACACGATGTTTTGGTATGTGTAGACAAAAAGACCAACATTTGTTCTTTTTTTTATATTGAGATACATCTACTGGAAGACAATCTCTGATTAGCTATTACAATTCAAAACCACCCATTCACAACCATTCTCCCACCAGACTGATGTACTGGCATCAAAGTCCTTACAGCTTGTATCATTCAGGTTGATCAATCAGCTTGGGTGTCCCAAGAGGGTTAAAAATGATATCAGGAGATTGCTAAAACAATCTGAAGAAAGAATATAGATAGCAAATATATCACCCAATACATCTTACATATTCTAATCTTTACTTTCCTTCCATATATATACTGAATATCTTCCTTCTTTCACTATTCATTTAAAATAACTTACCCTCTACTTTTGTAACAACTTCCTAATTCCTCATAAGTCACAACTACTATCTACAAAAATATCTAAAACATAACAGTACTTAAGCCCTTAAGACATAGCAGTATTTAAAGTGCTTTCTCAGCGTCTCCAAGACCAATTTGAAGAAGGGAAGAAGTTATCCTTAGATTAGGGACCAGGCTTAAAAGTTTGAAAAAGTGTGTAATGCGCTAAAGGCACCCAAGAACCAGATGTAGTCTTAAACAAGACAACAAAATAATTCTACCACCAAAAACAGGAATGGGCCTTGAGACAGCTTTTAACATTTGGGATCATGGCGGTGTGAAGTAAATTTCTTTCTCACAAAATCATGACATTCTGTCTAAAACAGTTTAAATGTGAATGCACTTTTCACAAACCTTATCTGTTCTCTAACTTTTCCCAATCTTTTCACTTCCTCCTTCTGTTCCCGTTCCACATTCTGCTGAAGCATCCGGGCCATGTCAAGTTTTTTCAACCGACGCCTCTCCTGTTCCCTACGACTCCTTTGTCTCTGACGTAAACGCTGTCGCTCTCTTTCCTTCTGTCAAGAAATTTGGTGGGATTTTGTTTTTATTTTCAAGAATGGAATATGAAAAGAGAATAATTATTAAATAGCAAAGAATAAAACAAACAACATAAAATCAACAAAGAAACCCACACGAAACTAAATAACCGTACAAAATAAGACTTGATATTATACATAGAGGGACATAAAAATGGCAAATCTAAATACCACAATAATTTAATACAGACATCATAGATTTTTGCTATTCTGAATAAAACACAAAAACAACATAATACTCCTATACCCAGATATAGAAACAAATCTTTTGTTTTACATAATTTTTCCATGCTAGACTAGGAGATACATTTCTCTCTTCTAGCTAACAATTCAATCTTGAAGTAAATGTGGAATAAATTTTATCAGTTACGCAAAGTTGAGTAAGTAGAATTATATAATTTACTACAGCAAATAAGACAAAACATAACAGCTGCAGAAAGATTTGAACTTCTAATCATGTTCCCAGTAGCCCAGTGCCTCTATTCTAATGAAATAGTTGACCTACTTCCACCTAATCTGGTTTGAAACTTCATTACATGTTCTATACTGCAACAGCCACAACAGTTACTACCACAACTATTGTGACTATTGCAGAGTCACATCTGAATCAATCAGCCTAATTTAAACAATTTCTTTAGGTTACATCTCAGCCATGCTAAACACTAAGACCTTCATTGGACCAACAATGCACTTCAAATTTAACATCCCAGTTATGATCAGTTTTAAGGCAGAGGAGCTGTATCTCATGATTTCAAGAAGACATCAGGGATGATAAACACTCTAAATTTAGGGTCAAGTAAGTGATATTAGTCACTCTAGTTTCAAGGCAAAATTATTTATCTTATTCTACTTGAACTACACCCTTTAGCCACATTAAAAAAGATACATAAAATCGTACTTACTTTTATTTGATCAAATGATAAAATATCTTTCTTGGCAGAAGACGCACTGGACCCTCGTGGTTTAGGTTTTGTTGTACTGGGAGCTTTCTCTTTGGAGCCTGCTGCAGGCTCTGCACTTTTCTCAGAGCCTTCTTTTGTAGCTGCTTCAGCTGCACTCTTATTCGGTGCAGTTGCATGAGATTTGTCTGAAACAGTCAATCATTTTATCACCATCATTTAATGTCCATATTCTTCCTGTAGCCAATTCTCATCTATTTCCAAGCAAGGTAATATTTCCCATGACCACACAAACTTTTCATAGATGACTTAAAACCAACAAATTCTTCTGTCCGATGGCAATGCTTCTTTACAACCATCCAGTGACATCAAGGCAATGGTATAACATACACATGTACACACATACACAATAGGCTTCTTTCAGTTTCCATCTACCAAATCCACTCACAAGGCTTAGAGGGCATCTCAGGGCTAAAGTAAAAGACACTAGCCCAAGGTACCACACATAACTACAAATCTACACTGGCACCGAAGATCCACCAATAACAGTATTTCTATAAATCTTGCCA
>NC_068997.1:46175038-46178496 GCF_001194135.2 Octopus bimaculoides | reverse complement strand
TTCCATCATAGCAACATTTCTTTACAGCTATCACAAAAAGTCAAGGCAAGAAGACAGCAACATACACACATGCACACCCAAATACACGGATATGTTTATATGTGTAATATATGTACAACGGATTTCTTTCAGTCCAAATCCATTTATGGGGCTTGGGTCAACCTGGAGATATAGTAGGAAACACTCACCTAAGGTACCACACAGTGGGACTGAAGCTAAAGCCATGTGGTTAGGAAGCAAACTTCTTACCACACAGTCACACCTGATATTTATGATTTTTTTAATACTATTATTGTAGTTAAATAATTGTGAAATGCCAATGGTTTTATTAAACTAATTACTTGGTTAGTAACATGAAACACTAAGTTCAGCTAACTTCAATGCAAATGACTTGTAGAGTCTCTACATTGGAATTCTAGAGCCAAATTCTGTTTAGAGTACAAATATGAAACACTGGAAGAAGTCATACCATCTTTCTTCACCTCAGCCTTTTCTACTTTCTTTTCTCCTGACTTGATTTCTGGTGCTTTAGTCTGAGTTGAAGGTTCTTTTCTAGCCTGAAAAATAAAGGAAATATTACTTATGACACCTCATCCCTACTCCTTTATTAACGATGTATTTGTACTATGTGCAAATAGACACATACAATCTACAGTTTATCATCACACATCTCTCCACCAATAGATTATTACTAATATCATTGCATGTTATACATTCACACACACATAACTGGGTCTCTAAACAAAATAACGAACTTAGGATAACTCACCCTTTCAACGGATATCATACGGCCATGCAGTTCAGTCTGATTCAAATGCTGAATACATTTAGAAGCTTCATGTGAAGAAGACATAGTTACAAAACCATAACATCGAGCACCAGGGCTCCGTGCATTTGTCACTACTTTGGCACCAACAACCTGATGTAGACAAAAACAAAATCTAAATTAAATTTTATACATAAAAATTTATTTTGGTATTTATTCAGCCCAGTATTACCAATACTAATAAATTATTTCAAAAAAAGATTTTTACAATGATACTGTAGATTAAAAGCAGTAAATGTTTTAAACAGAGATTAAGTAAAACTCTTTACAACAGGCATTTCTTTAATTGGTTTAGTCCACAGAAAAAGGCAGGTTCCATGATCTTTGCAGATTTTCCAAGATTGAACAAATCTATATGATTGATATTTTGCTTAAATAGTTGCAAATGCCAGCTGCCAGAAAAGGATTCTAGAAAGTTCAAATTCTGGGAAAAAGGACTAAAAATGGGAGTTATTATAGGCTCTAAAGTAGGGTGTACACACAATGTCACAAACAAAATAAAAGCCTTGTTTGTAAGAGGGACTTGTTCTCTAAGTATTTCAGGCTGTATGCTTTGCATGAAATACTGCAATACAGCTAGGACTGACCCACTTGGAGGACCCGAGGCAATAATTTTGGTTTTGTGTGGGATATAAAGGAACATGGCAAAGAGTATGTTTTCTGTCAGCTGCCTAGCTGTTTCTGATGGGTCCAGAGTCAAGAATGTATGTCAGAGAAAATAGTATAGAACTGTTGGAATTCTAACCAGTCTGCTAACCTGAAGTGAGCAGACAAGGTGTGTTGAGCTTGTGTTGTGGACAACCACACACAAAGCAATGAGTGCTGATGGCTTGACAGTGGCTACATTTGGAGAAGAGAAAGTCGTTTAGAGTGTAGACACACACTAGACTAGCATAGATAGTGTGAATGTAAGTACTAATTAGCAATAAATATGATTAGTAACAAATTACATGAAATAGAAGAAACAGATTTTATTCAACATACCTTGCCATATTTGGTAAAAAGCACTTTAAGGTCTGTAGCACGGGTGCTTGTGGCAAGACCACTGACCCACAGATTCCGACTGTTTTGGTCATTGCCTGTGAAGTACAGAAACAAACGAATATGGAAAGATTACCAGGAAATCTGACCCTTCAAGGTTAAGATTTCAAATACCTCACATCAAAAACATTAGCTTAGTGAATAAGGTCCAGAACAAAAGAAGAAAAAAATACTTACCCTTGATACTTTTGATAACTTTGGGTTTAGAAGCTGAAGAACTGCAACAATAAAACAATATTTAGAAATATTAGTATGACTGTCATCAATAGTGAATGTCATAGAAGTTTATTGGAACAATCTTTGATTATTCATGTGAATTACTTTCAACTACTACACTCAAACGATATCACTTCATCCTAGGATCCTGACTCTGAATAGATATGTAGAGATATGTATTAAAGGAAGCAAATGAGTGCTATGTATTTATTTAGTTATGTGTGTGTGTATGTGGAAATGTGTGTGTGTATGTATATATATATATATATATATATATATACATACACACACACATTTCCACATACACACACATATACGCACTTCTTAAAGACATGTTTATTACTACGTAAGGGAGGGAGAATGATATAACAACATAACTAATATTCATTAAAGTAAAGATGTTCTACACATTATGTAGTAATATAAATATTTCTATTAACAAATTATTATTGCACATGGGGAAAAGTATCATGATGAAAGAAGCTTACCTGCTGTATTTTTATAATAGTCATTTATTATCCCCTTTCAGGAATAAATGAATATAAAAAAACCACTAATTTCAAATGAAGATATTGGTTAAGACAATAAATGGATTACCTAAACTAGCTAACAACTGACTCTACACATCAGTACTTACAAAGAAAAATGTACAGAAACACAGGAACTATAGTCTTCATGAAACTAAAAAGGTCAGCAAGAAATGTGGAACTCCCTAAACATTAACTGCTAATTTAGCAGGAACATGGCTGGAATACAGGAACCACTGACTTAGTCTTCTGGTTTTCCAAACATCTTCCAATTTGTATCTTGTCAAAAACATTATCTAACATCCACTGAATCCCATCTTTGTATTCTTGGGAACTCGGGATCCCTCCTCCTCCTCTTCTGTTTCAATTGTTTGTTGGTGTCTTCATCCAGACATTTTTGCGTCTTGACATTGATTTATCTGTTCCTGGAGATAACACATCAGTAATTTGGTAATCATTTAATATCTGACTTTGAGCATGTGTAATTATATTTCAACTGAGATTCCTGATTTCCAGCCAACCCCCAAACACTTTGCTGGCCCTTTTTTAGTTCATGAACTACAGTTTACAATAACCATCTAAAATATGATGAATACTTACTAATAAAGATAGCGCAACATTAACTAGCAAACATCCTCATTGGTATCATCCCTCACATCTACACTCAAGACGAAGTTACATCAATCTTTTAAGAGACTAGCAAATGACCCAGGAGCAAACGTGGGTTTTTAATACATTCCTTTTTGTCTCAAACATGAATAACTAATGGAAATATACCTCAGATAAGTTCAGGTCATTTATAGCCCAGGCTACGTGTTTAATATTATTTCCACAGTACAATCATTACA
>NC_068997.1:46169426-46174719 GCF_001194135.2 Octopus bimaculoides | reverse complement strand
TGTAGACCCCAGTTGCAGTCAAGATGTCAACATCTGTTACCGAGAAGTAAGATCATTTAACTAATGACATCTTTGAATCAAAGCAGTGGGAAAGATGACATGAAAACCAACCTCTTCGACTTTACATCTTTATCATCTTTCTTTTCATCAGCCTTCTTCTCAGTTTGCCCTCCTTCTGTTTTACCTTTAGCCCTTTCTTCAACTTTGCTTCCATCTGTTTTCTTCACTTCAGTTTTGCCACGCACTTTGTCCTTCGATGCCACAAGATCAGCATCTAAATCGTTCTGTGTATCATCAACATGTACAATCAGTGATTCATTTTCTTCACTCTGTTGAGTGGTGGAAGTGTCCATATTCATTTTATTTTTTAATGCAAATGGCACTTTATGCGGAACACTTGGTGTTGAAGGTAAACTGTCCGTGAGGGCTGATTTGGCCACCTTGTCTCCTTTCAGTTCATTACATTTCTGTGATGGATTTGTGCTTTTCACACTGGCTGACGAGGACTTTTCTTCACTATTTTCTTCTTTTGTGTTATTCTCTGTTGATGAGGACATTTCATTCTTTTCTTCTTTAGTATTTGTCTCCGCTGACGAAGATGACTGTTCTGGAGGTGCTACAGAAAGTTAATTTAGAATGAAATAGTTGATACGAAATGAAAACTTGTTAAATCTCACTCCACAACAGACTGTGCTGTGGTGAGAGTTTAAATAAGAAATAAAGAATGCAAATAAGAAAACATTACTAATAACAGCTCTTAGTCTAGTAATCCTACAGGATCAATGGACTATAAGCTCTATAGCTGAAATATGGATAATAATTATACTTCACATAGAAATTTAGCATCAAATATTCACTGCAGATGTCTTCAATGGTATTGCCCACAACTTACATTCAAAATACAACTGAAGTACTTGTATAGAACAATGGACAAAGCTCTCAGAAATTATGGGATCTGGATATACTCTGGAACATACTATGCTGCTTGTGCAATGGCACGTGGCACATATGCATATATTGCATCATTTGCCTGTGTAACTACAAGCAGGAGGGTTTTAGCAAATTTCAATAATCATGCACTGTTTATGCAATGGCAAGTAATTTTATCAGAGATGCAATAAAATGACTGTAGTAAGGTTTGAAACCCATCACTAAGTCATCCATTGTTCAGAAAAATAATTTCTCAGTTGTACTGAATGTATATGTATTACATTTTCCACAAATCTATACAGAATAGAGTATTCTGTAGCAATAAATGAGGGAAAGACGAATGTTCTGAAATAGGATATCAGTTGGTTGCCAGCCAGATCCCTAGATGTAGAGTCTTTACCTATATCAAGATGCACTGAGAGTCACAAAAGTGTCCAGCTCAAAGATAAAGCAATAGCACAAGAATATGCTGGTGTTTCAATGACCTCTTCCATCAGCTACTTTGTATCTAGACATATGAATACAAACACACGCAGGAGGTGAATGTCGTAATTCACAATGAAATTAAGTGTAAAGAAAAACAAAAATAATAGACAGAACATTTTCAAAAACTGGTACACATGTTCAACGGGATATATTAAAGGAGCAGGTTATTCACTAAAACCACCCCCAGCCAGCCTCAATGATGGCCTTCATGTGACCACAGAAAAGACGATGCCAGTGTCAGATGGTTCTCAAACATGCTACCAATCACATTCACAAAGGTAGCCTTCAAGGAATCCTTGGTATTGTGGAGTCACCAGTTAGTATCTCTCTCAACAATACCCCTGACACGGTACTCCATGGGAGTCCAAATCAAGAAACCTAAGATATCAAAATCACGAGAATTCTCAGGCAACCACACATGGGTTTGAGCGCCACGCAGGATGGATCATAGTCCCAGTGGAAGAGCTTACCTCAAGCCCTATGAGAAAAAGCTGAGACAGTGTGACATGGCCCTCAATATTCATGACCCCCAAGGACTATCACAGATAATGTTAATCACTCTAAGTTCTATGCTAATTTCTATGCTAAGCTACCTGTCATTTTCCCCTGTACAGCTTCTAGTCCTGGTCAACGTTTGTTAAAGAAAAACCAAGGAATGACTGGTTTCTTGGTTTGAGCTTGTCCAGCAAGTACTTCAATCAGATTACATGGGTCTCCTAGGTTTTGCCAGACATAAACTGCTCTCTCCTCATCATATTGAACTTGTACACGACGTCCTCATGCACAACACGTCTTCTAGTGGACACTACCACATTGAGATGCTTGGCAATAGATTTCATAAATTCGTTAGGCATCATCATTGTTCATGTCCTGGACTTGCTGGATGAATATAGCCATCCTCATGATGTCTGACCAGAGAAAATATTTCATATATCCTTGCCAGTGATCTCTAGCTCTTTCCTGATCTTAAACACAAAGGAATTGACCATGTTTAAGAAGCTGTCAGTCTCCAAGTCACTGTGGTTGGTGGCTAGAGACACAAGCACAGCATGCCTTTACATTTCCTATGTTGGATTGCTGATGTGTCTGAAAGAGAAATGAGAAAGTTAAAATGTGGTATACACCGTGTAAAATTGTTAGGTCTTCTTCCAAAACACCTGGCATACCCAGAATATATGTAAATATGAAATTATCGAGCAGTAGACCTACTCTATCGCAAACATTGGAACAAGGTTTCAGTATAACACAATATCTTGATGTGCTGCTTCAGATTGCAGCTTCCACTGTATAGTGCTATAGTTTGTTAAAGAGTACAAATGGAGTAGTCCTCCAGTGAAACGCTGCTACAAGATATAACTGAGGCCCAACCTCATGAATAACACCCCAAGAGGACAGCCTATTTGAAAGAAACACACAGACAGTGAATTCCAACTGTGTTACTTAAAGGATCAAATAGTGATTAGCAACATCTAATTTTTCCACCTTTTACTTCCACCAGCCTATAATGTCTTACAAATGTCATTGGTGCAACCTTCCTCTGACTGTATCCGTAGATTTCTACAGAAGCAGCAAGCAATTAAGCTGTCACCAGAAAACTCGTTATGCTAAAAATACCAGATAAAGGTCTAAACGTTTCTAACAGAAAGACATTGAATAGAATAATTCCCCGTTTGAACTTTCTTAATTACAAATATATGTGTGTGAGGACTAGAAATCTATGGATGCACAAATGCACAAAACGGAGAAAATGAAACAAATATGGACGACTTGTTCTGAAACACCCCCGAGTGGGGAATGGTCCTCAAAAGTAACCCCCAATTGGTTTCCTCCCAAATTCCTATGTTCTCGGAATCTACATAGTCCGAGGTATATTTGTAGAAAATTTCATTAAAAAATATATTTTCTTGAGAGTTAAGACGAATTGAAGTGGACACTGGTGAATTTTCCGAAATTCCCCACCCCATCCCCTCCTAAAACACTTTCCCCCAAAAGTTTTGTATATTCGGAATCTACATGATATAACACATATTCGTAGAAAATTTCATTAAAAAATATCCATTTTTCTGAAAGTTATGATCATCCAAAGTCGGTGGGGTGGCAGGAATCTTTAGTTGCCATATACTACACATTCTGAATACAGGTTTCAAAATTTCTGAATTCAAATAATTATTACATTCCTTGAAAAAAGTCCTGTCAACCATTACCTTGAATCAACAATTATTCATCCATTATTTTATTATTTGTGCTAAAAAAAAAAACTTTCTCTACTCAGAACCACTTCTGCAAGTGATGTCATGAATTATTAGAAATTATTTTTATGCTATTTTGCAATCATTTTTTTCTTGAAACATTAAGAAATTAATTCTCCTACCAATGTAATCAAGTTCACAACCAAATTTTAATTTTTGTTGTCAGAGAGGAATGGCATGAATGAGCTAACATTCCAATTCTCCTTCTTTACATCCGTGGAGTATTTTGCTTATATCAGATGACAAATTGATAATACGTATGTTAAAGAGGTAAGGATCAGACAACTATCTAAATCCTGGTTTTGTTTCTGTTTCTAAATGATATTTCTATTTCATATTATTGCATTATAAAAAAGCACGAGTCTCACACAATCTAATTCTACTTCATTTATAAATGAAGTCACCTTTTGCTTATGTTAAAGCAACAAAACAATATTCAAAATATGACACGCATTCCCATGAAAAATTTCTTAATCTGATAAAACAAGTAGAAATCCAAAATTATACATCTAAATCTAATTTTAACTCAGTCCAAATATTCTACCTATGTTATGTTCAAACTGGTCAGATCCAGCATCTCACACCTACACAACAATGCCACTCTAAAAATAACCACATCATCAAAAATTCAAAGTTAAGAGATAATGAGGGATTAATTCGAAACAATTTGAATAAATAAGCAGAGTAAACTAATTGCTAAAAATGTTGAACTAAACAAATATAGATATTAAAAAATAAAATACATGTGATACGGCAACACATGGTATAAACAAGAAAACTATAAACCACTTGACTTAAAGCAACACACACACACACTATAGTAGAGGAGCCAGTATTGACTATCCTTATAAAAAAGAAAAGGGCAAACAATATTTTTGCTTTTACATCTTTTCTACAAAAAACCGACACTGCACTATATCAATAACTGGATATAAACCTTCCAACTAAACCAATTATAATTTTCAAAACTGAACTGTACAAACCAACTGTCAGTGGTGGAATGGCAGTAAACATTTTTCAAATAACACCATATAGCAAAATTAGTAGTTGATTATCATGTATTGAACCAATATAGTTCATCCATAAACCAGAAATTTATATGATTTCAATAACACAAACCTTCATTAACAACATATATACCACTGGAAAATCACAATCTGTGTGAATATTATATTTAGAGTTGTGTTTTATTATATTCACTGAAAGATAGAGAAGGACTCAACAGCCGGAGTAAAGTCAACCAAACTATACAACAAGATGATAATTTTAAGAAATTTAACACAAGTGAAGGACATACCTGTGGTATCCATTAATGGTTCGTCAGGTTCTTCCTAAAAAGCAAAGAAAGAAAATACCTGACATGAGGAACAGCAACAAATGATGAAACAAAATGCATACAGTCGTATTACATTGCTTCCCTTTATATTTAATGTAACTGTGTAAATGTGACAAGATATTTGGATCTCAAATGGTTTTTTGTTTGAAGAATTATCTGTGAAATTTATAGCTGGTTAACTCTGTTGAATGTAGGTAATTACCAGACTCAACAAGAAATATTTTCATACATATTATTAAGTTAAATGTCAAATCCAAAACTAATTATCAAGTAGTGTAATTTAGTTAGTAGA
>NC_068997.1:46167641-46169326 GCF_001194135.2 Octopus bimaculoides | reverse complement strand
ATAAGTGTGTGGTGACTCCTCTCTCGTGGGACCAGTTTTAAAGGGTGGGAGCCATTTTCCTTCAATCCTAGTTAAACCGTTTTGGTTTTTGTATTTTTAAACCATATTTCTGTTGAAATACACTGTGTTTGTTGCAACTAATTGAGAAAATAACAAAAGACTCAGTAAAAGAACTGTTCATTATTAAACTGGTATTCAGGTGAATGGTTAGTGAGAGTAGTGCAAACCATGTATGGAGACGCAGACAGCAAAGTGTGGGTTGGCAAAGAGTTCAGCAAAGAATTTGCAGAGCAAGTAGATATTCTTCTGGGCTCAGTTCTTAGGTCCCACCAATTTAATAGTCTTCTAAACCATAACAGTGGAGTTTAAGATCATGCCCACGAAAGCTCTTCCATGCTGATGATCGGGTTCTTACAGCAGAGTCTTTGGAAGGTTTAGAGAAAAAAAATTCCAAGATTGGAAAGCCTACAATGAAGGTGCTTCAGAGTAAACCCAACACAGACTAAAGTTCCTTACTTGCTAAGAAAGTAAGTTAAAAGACAAGGCACCGAGAGTTTAGGAAATGACCGTGCTTAACTCACCAAAAAAAGGAGTGGATACAAATTCTATTCCATGTACCCCATGTGACCTATGGATGCATAAGAAGTGTAATAGAATAAAATGCAGGATGACAATAGGTAAAGATTTTGAGATAGATGTATTTCTGAACCAAGGTGCTGTGCAGTGGAATTGAACCCAAGACCAAATGGCTCGGAAGGAAGCTTCTAAGCAACCAGTGTTGTTACATCCACACCTGCATGTACACAAGTACACACAACTTACATATAAAAAACATCTACAAGTATGCACTTCCTTTATTATTTTTTCATCACTGGCAATACAGAGTGTGGTGAAGATTGAGCAGCACTTGAGGGAAGCTTATATGGAGTAGATGTTGTACGCTGCGTTTGTTAAGGTGGGAATGGTCAGGTGGACAGGTTGATGAATATGCTGCAGAGATTCAGAGACTGGCCTTGCTGTCTGGCTTTAACCAGAGAGAGTCTACAGAAGGCAGAATGACTGGCCCTCATAAATGGCTTTCCCAACAATGTATCAGTGCAACTGCAACAACTGCCAGGCAGCGAGAAAATGGAAGGAGACAAGTAGTGTTTGGGTGGTCGACGGCAGCAAAATTGGATGTAAGGGTAGCAATGACATGGAGATAGCAGTGCGAGGTATGACATCGAAGCTGTGACTGATTATGATTGACCATGTAGTAGACAGAATTGATGTGGTGATGGGGATGGACACAATCAAACACCTTGGAGGTGTCAATGTTGGTGGAGATATGGTTTCATTTGGTGGTGTAGGGGTGTCATGCGCTGTGAGTCTGCAACATGAGAGGGAGCAGAGTTCTGTGAGGGACTGTACTTCTTATACTGTTGAGGACAGAGATTTTCGGGCAGTGGACAGTAGAGTGGTACTGGAAAGAGGTGCCCCCAATGCTGAAGAACAGGTTGAGCTGCTATTCCCCTGCATTACAGTTCCCTAGTAGATAACCGTGGCAAAAACGAAATTTGACCGCTCAAAGACAAATATATGTAAAGAGGATCGTTATTGAGTTGTGCATTTGTTCCCCAGGCCAGGGCCTCTAAATGTACTTTCGTTCCATTCCTAGTAATAAAACTAGTTCTCTACATATATCA
>NC_068997.1:46162697-46167153 GCF_001194135.2 Octopus bimaculoides | reverse complement strand
TAAAACTAACGAAAATACCAGATTTTAATTATTCTTCGAATTATATATTTCAAAATATGAACTAAAATAATGAAAGGAAAAAAGACTTTATATGATGATGGTAGTGAAGATACAAAAGAAAGGTGATTTTTTAATTTTTTGTTCTTCCAACAAGCTTTCCCCCCATTAAGATTTACCTTCTTTCGAGTGCATGGTGCAACAAATAATTCATAAATCCCGGCGAAAACAGAGAAAATCCAACTTTTTGGGACAGAGCTTGTTTGGAAAAACTCCGCCATTACGCATCAGTCTTTCGCCGAACGTTTAACAACTGATTCTATTTATTCCATTAGATTCCCGTAAATAATGAAACGGTGCTGGGTGACCAGGGGTAGAGAGACATACAACGAAGGACTTTTCATATTTAGTAACAAATAATCCAATTATGCTTTTATAAAATACAAACAAAAGTCATTTATAAACCGTTTGGGTTTAAAATGGCTACAAATGACTTTCGCCACAATGAAACCATAATTTTCTTTCAACACTCAGACGTTTATTTTGATCTGTTTGACATTTTTGCATGAGTTTTCAAGGTTCAAGAACCCCCCAACATTGTTTATAATTACAACACTATGCCATTATATATATATATATATTATACATAAACACCGTCGCTCATTAAGATCTCTCCTACCTTTTCCAGACGTTCCAACAACACGGCCTTTACTCCAGTCTTGTCCAGACCTCGTTTCTCCAGTTCACTGCGGAGATCCACGACCCTTAAATCTATTAACTTGTCACTGGATATCTCACCACTTGCACTGGCCATGATATAATATATGTAAGTGAATGTCGAGGTTTGTTAATCCAATGGTTTCACGCTGAAGCAAAAAACTTGGTTAGGACGCAATTTACTGTTTCAATATTTTTCTATATAACAGTTATCTCCCTTCTATCCGTGGCGAAGCTACCTTTTGCCAACAGATGGCACAAGCGTCAAGCCTGATACCTGGTATATTCCGAAAAGATTACCACTGTCTCTTTCGTAATTCTTCAAGCTTTCTCCTCTTTTACGGAATTCTACGTTCCTGAAATTTTTTCCACAAGGGGGAAATCGAATCTTGGTGGCTGTCACAAATTTGGACATTTTGAAATGAAGTGAAAATTTTCAAATTTGATATTTCACTATAATTTGTCACGTTGAATCTGAATTGAATCATTTATTGCAGAAAAAAAAAAAAAAGTCAGAAAAATGTTAGAGTGATTCAAAGTTTGATGAAGTGGGTGGCAACAAGTTGACGTAACATATGTAGTGTAATGCTTTGAATGTGTTCATGAAAGCAATCAGCAAGCCAATTGCCCCTGTTTTCCCAATGTAAAAGAATGCCATAAAGTTTGTAGGTGATACAATATATGAGGCTGAAAGATGAGTAGCAGAAGTTTTGAGTAATGTGGTACTGTGACTTAGGCCCACTGATGGTTGTTGTGTTGTTAATTTAGGAACAGGTCAGGGCAGCAAGCCGGCAGTATCTTTAGCACACCAGCAAAATTCTTAGCGACATACCATCTGTCGTAACATTCTGAGTTCAAATTCTGCTAAGGTTGATTTCACTTTTCATCCTTTTGGGGTCGATAAAATTAGTACCAATCAAACACTGGGGTCAACGTAGGTATTTCATGATGATCATTTACAGGGGAAGAATTTAATAGATTGGCACTATCAGTTTATGGCTGCCCTTTATTTTACGATTATGTAAAAACAATTATTTCTTGCACCGTTTCAGGAATTTCAAGGTTTCTTTTTAAAAACAACAACACTCTTGTTATATAGATTTCAAATTTAGGCACAAGGCCAGCAATTTTAGGGGAGAGGTACTTTGATTACATCGACCCGGAAAGGAAGAAAGGCAGAGTTGATGCATGCAGAATTTGAGCTCAGAACATAGAGAATCTAGTCTTTCTCATTCGCAAAATGAGCCCCCCTTTAATTTTGCTCAGATTGCTTTCAATTTTGGTATATCAATGCAACTCTGAATTTTGGTTACGATCAACCAATTACTTTATCTCGTAAATTAAAGAATCTGATGTTATTTGGAATTAAAGTTGAATATGTGGAAACCAAATACTTTTTCATCTGATGTCCAGGCTGGATAATTAGTCACATCCATCTCACAAGCCCAGGAGAAAAACCTGCAAATGTTATTATGGACGCTCTCCCTTCTAACTAATAAATTAAAATAGATAAATTGATATATAAAATAAAATGGAAAAAACAAGAGAGGAAAGATAAAGATGTAAAAAAAAAAAATGATAACATCAACAACATCCTTTATATATTTTACAGCAAATAAAATTTATTTCTCCATATATTACATTCTATGTGGTCTCTTGTACTTTGTTATAACAGTCTGTTGTTGCTCTTCTTTCCTGCTCCCCCACTTTCATCAATACAGTCTATTTGTTCTCTCTTCCACTCACTTCTCTCTCATTTATTACATTCAACTGCATGAAGGAGGAGGAAGAATGTTAGGAAATAAAATATAGCAACACATACATAGGAAATAAATACATTAAGACAGTAAAAATAGTGGGTAGAGATTGTGATATAGAGAAGACAGTGTATGCGTGGTGTGTGTGTGTATGTGTTATATGTTAAATATGATAAATATAAACAGAAAGAATGATGAGATGTCCAAGAACTGAAGAGAAAATAACAACTGGAATGGAGAATATGTGACAGTAAAGGAAGGTTTTATTCTGTGTCTCAAATTCCATCTGCTCTTCCGAGACAAACACCCTGCTCTGACTTCCATCTCCAACTGTAACAAAGTCCTCAGTTTGAGTTTCACACAAGCCTCAATCTTTTAAGCATCAAAACAAGGCTCTTGCATTCGACCACCCATGTTATTACCACCAAAATTACCACCACCATGCGTATTCATCATCATCCCACCCTGTGACTGAGAGCTGCTAAACATGTTACCAGGTCTCAAGTTCTGCCCCATCCCTTCATTGTTACCGGGTCTACCATTGTCAGCAAATGCTCCTGTGGCATTACGGCCAGTTGTGTTCATGGACTCCCCAAGCCACCGGCCATTGGATCGGTTCATGCTGCTGTTGCCAATGTTTCCATGCATGTGGGACCAGTTGTCCACTTTCCTATCTACACTGCTGGAACCCCAAGGTCTCTGGTCAGGTCCACCAACTGAAAGGAAGAAAATATAATTTTAAAATAGAACAATGAGAGATGACTAAAAAAGCAAAAGGTTCGTGAATATACAGACAGAGATATGGAAAAGAATATGGCTGAGGGGATGTACTAAGAAACATCAACTAACGAGAGCTAGAGAATGATATATATATCTATGCAGAGGAAAGGACACAACTGGAGAAAGGGAAAGAGAAATAGACAGTTTCAGATTAATATATACAGTGAGAAAACAATGAAAACTCACCAGGAGAACTTCTCACTCGGCCTAATCTATCATGAGCTGAAATATTTCGTCTGTCAGAATCTCGTCCTTGATCAGAGCCAATGAATCTTTCTCGACTTAGTCCTGTATCTCTTCTGAATTCATAGGGTATCCTGAAAATAGAGGTAAATTAAACACAAAGGGTAGAAAATTATCTCAACACAGATGTCTTCAGAAATCTATTCTATATATAATACTTTGATATCCTTATGGAAGTTGGTGTATACACCAATATTAAGCTATGTGACTATTGAGTGGATTTCACTGAGGTACACAAGGGTCTTGCGGTGATATTAAACAACAGATTAAGTGTACATTCAGTATACAAAGAGTATCAATTCCTCTAGTAGTGTCAGAGAGCACTGGTGCTGTCAAGTAATATCAGGTGGTTTCTTTTTAGCCAACACACACACGTGATGACAGCTGTTCAGGCATTGAGTGACCATAACCAACACCTATCACTCTTTTACTCTTTTACTTGTTTCAGTCATTTGACTGCAGCCATGCTGGAGCACCACCTTTAGTCGAGCAAATCGACCCCAGGACTTATTCTTTGTAAGCCTAGTACTTATTCTATCGGTCCCTTTTGCTGAACCGCTAAGTTACGGGGGACGTAGACATACCACCATCGGTTGTCAAGAACTTTAAAGAGTATCATATTTGATGTGGCATACTTTACAAATTTTGCAAAGGCAATAGTGCAACATAAGCAATAAAAACTTTATACACCGTATACCCTGATGGAGTGAGTGTACCATAATGACAGTGATGGCTTAACAAATTTAAGAATGGTGATATCACTGATGAAAATATCAATCAGGAAGATCAACTGTTCTTGGTGATGATACAGTAAAAGCAGTAATTGAGGGGTTGTATCAAAGACTCAGATATGAAATTTTATGAACTTTGTCAAGAATATCTTAAAAATCTGGAAAAGTTTATAGAGAAGGAATTAGTATTTAACTAAAATACCTCATGAAAACCACAACATTACTTTTCAG
>NC_068997.1:46159789-46161014 GCF_001194135.2 Octopus bimaculoides | reverse complement strand
TTAACCCATTACCTCCCATAATTCTATTAACTGGAATTTTTTTATGAAACTTTGATTTCTAGCATAAAACAGCCTTAGAAACACGCTGGAATGATCAAAATAACATTTCAAAATAACATTTTAGATAGAAATAAGCGAGATATTGGGTGAAAAATTAGCAAACCTCATTTGAATATCAGAGAAATATACCTAGTAGATATAGCAAAAAGGTTAGATATGTGTAAATATTGACAGATAATTACGAAATTTGTAATTTTTAAGTGATCTCATATGAGATCACTGGTAGGCAATGGGTTAAAAATGGTGCCACATTAAAAGCACCCAGTACATACTATGTAGTGGTTGGTGTTAGGAAGGGCAACCAGTCACAAAAACCACGTCAAAATAGACAATGGAGCCTAGTGTAGCCCCTGGCCTTACCAGCTCTAATCAAACCCATGCCAGCATGGAAAACAGACATATGTTGATGATATTGTGTAATGCAGTTCTTTCACAGACACTGATTCAAATCATATTGAGTTGAGAGAAAAAATAATGTAATAATGTCTGTTTTACTCACCGCATCATCTCAGCCCGATGTTGCTCTTCACGAACTCTCTCCCTTTCAAGAAACTCTTGTGCCAACTTATATCTTTCTGTTTGCAATAACTCTTTTTCTAATCTCTGCCTCTCTCTCCTGTGAAAAAATATGAAAACAATATGAAGAGGACCAATAGATATTGTTATGTAATAGTAGACGAAACAGTTATTCTTCGAAAATTCTTAATCATCTAATATAATAAATGCGAATGTCAGTGTGCCAGTGTGTCACACTTTTTCAGCTTTACTCCTAGAGGCCATAGCCCAACTTATCATACCATTTTGGAATCAGGCCAACTCTGTGAGTAAATTAAAAACATTCTGGGTCAAATCCAGACCCGCAATCCTGAAATTTTGGATTCCCAAGTTTTCATTACTGCAACTGTTTTTGGCGATATTTTTATGTGATTTTCTGTGATGAATTTTTTTGTACCATAGCATTTTTTTATAACTTGGAAATAAATTTTGGGAATAATTGAAATTAATTGCAAAATCCAGTGGTTATTTTTGGCAAATTTTTTACATGATCTTCAATGACGAATATGATTGGGATATGACTCCGGAGGAAGCAATTGCAACCAAACAAGTCAGAGATCTGTTTGCAGATCTTCCCATTTGGGGGTCACTAGATTAAAAGCCGCTCGAT
>NC_068997.1:46152746-46159619 GCF_001194135.2 Octopus bimaculoides | reverse complement strand
AAACAAGGTGTATTAAATAGTACATTAAGTGTAAACATTAAATAGCTAAATTTTTATAAACTTTCAACAGACCTTAAATCCTCCCTAACTCTCTCCAATTTAAGAGCTTTTTCTTTCTGTTTTCTATCAAAATCTTGCTGAAGCGAACGAGCCAAATCAAGTTTTTTCAAACGACGTCTCTCCTGTTCTCTAAGACGCCTTCGTCTCTGATGTAAACGTTGTCGTTCTCTTTCCTTCTGTCAAGAAATTTGGTGGAGTTTTTGTTTTTATTTTCATAAAATGGAATATGAAATGAAAATAATTTTTTTTAAATAGCAAAGAATTAAACAGACAACAACATAAAATGTACAAAACAAAACCACATAAATACAGAAAAAAACCCACATATACCTTAGAAAGGCTATGTAATATAGATTATGTCATGTCAAAAGACAAACACCACACTAATATAACAATATAACTCACAGACAGAATGACATCATAAAACCTCCTTATCTTCTGATATAGAACAAAAGAATTCTTTGCTTTACACCCATGCATCCTCCACCTCTTGCTAATGACTCAACCAGTGGAATAAGTTTTATCAATCAATGAAACTTGGGTAAGCAGAGTTATGCAATATGTTGTAGCAAATAGGACACAACATAACAGCTCCAGAAAGATTTGAACTTCTAATCGTGTTGCCAGTAGTCCAGTACCTTATCCTCAAACCCACAGAGCTTCTATTCTCATAAAATAATATTTCACCTACTTTCATCCAGTCTGGTTTGAAATGCCTTCACATATTCTATACTGCAACAGCATGACTGAAGCATCCACCTAAGATTACATCTCAGTTTAGAGCTACAATCTAAACCTTTGAGAAACACCACATTTCAAAAGAACGCACTGACTAGTGATCGCTTTCAGAGTAACTCTAGTTTCAGTTTGACATCAATGATAACACATTTATTTTGGGTGGAGTAATTAAATGTTATTCAATCATCATCATCCGCTTTCCATGCTAGCATGGGTTGGACGATTTGACTGAGGACTCGTGAAACCAGATGGCTACACCAGGTTCCAATCTGATTTGGCAGAGTTTCTACAGCTAGATACCCTTCCTAACGCCAACCACTCTGAGAGTGTAGTGGGTGCTTTTACATGCCACCCGCACGAAGGCCAGTCAGGCGGTACTGGCGACAGCCATGCTCAAATGGTGTATTTTATGTGCCACCCGCACAACAGCCAGTCCAGGGGCACTGGCAACGATCTCACTCGAAAGTCCTTACACATGCCACGGGCACAAGTGCCAGAAAGGCGACGCTGGGCACAGGTGCCATCCCATTTTTTAAAATTCTATTATACTTAAGTCAATTGTCTGACAGCCTCAACTAAACACTTAAATGACATCCATTAACCACACTAAGAAGCACAAACATAAAATCATACGTACTTTTATTTGATCAAATGATAAAATATCTTTCTTGGAAGAAGAGGCAGTAGACGACCCCTGTGATTTAGGCTTTGGTGTACCAGAAGCCTTCTCTTTGGTGCTTGCTGATGATGGAGATGCAGGCTTTGCACTTTTCTCAGAGTCTTCTTTTGTAGCTGGCTTCAAACTTGTTGTTGGTTTAGCTGTACTTTTATTTGGTGTAGTCACACAAGTTTTATCTGAAACATTTTCACAAAATAAGTCATCAAAGCGATTTACAAATAGAAAGGCAAGAAAAGTAGTCAAATTTATCCCCAACAAATTTTATCAGTATAATCAAGCAGGATAAATATTAATTAGGTTGAGGAAAAAGTTCATGCGCTGTGTTAAAATAATGCTTTTTTTATATATTTTTGTGGTGTGTGTGTGTTCATTCATTTCATTATTTTAACACAGTGCACAAACTTTTTCCTATAGGCGCAGGAGTGGCTGTGTGGTAAGTAGCTTGCTTACCAACCACATGGTTCCAGGTTCAGTCCCACTGCGTGGCACCTTGGGCAAGTGTCTTCTACTATAGCCTCGGGCCGACCAAAACCTTGTGAGTGGATTTGGTAGACGGAAACTGAAAGAAGCCCGTCATATATATGTATATATATATGTTGTATGTGTTTGTGTGTCTGTGTTTGTCCCCCCAACATCGCTTGACAACCGATGCTGGTGTGTTTACGTCCCTGTAACTTAGCGGTTTGGCAAAAGAGATTGATAGAATAAGTACTAGGCTTACAAAGAATAAGTCCTGGGGTCGATTTGCTCAACTAAAGGCGGTGCTCCAGCATGGCCACAGTCAAAAGACTGAAACAGGTAAAAGAGTAACCTAGGAGTACAATAGTCTTCAGGACAGTAAGTCTTGGACAAAGCACACACACACACACACATGCACTTGATTAAGCTTTTAGGGACTGACCTGATGGTTTATGATGACTGCTGCTGTTGCAAGGAAGTTTTTTATCATCTTTCCTGCTGGCTGTCTTCCTATCTTTGTCCCGCCTCCTGCCGGATATTCTCCTGTCCTTTTCATCCCTTCTGTTCAGCAGTCCCTTGTCCTTGTCATCTTTCTTTGGCTCCTTTTTCTCAACTTTTTTCACTCCTTCTTTCTTATCCCCAACTTTTTTCTCTGAAAAAAATAAAACAACACACATACAAACACAGTTAGAATCTATATACATTCACTCATACGTACAGAAACATATAGAACCAACTGAATAGTTACGTACTGATCTTTTTTATATCCGGTCAATATAGAGCCTTCTGGATTGTATACATAGCGATTTTGTTAAATTTACTGCTTAGTGCAGGGTGTTTTCAAACTTTTTGACTTGTGGACCCCTTTATATTTCAGGCTTTACCTTAGGGACCCCTTATAAACACTTATGAAATTTATACATAAATATTTGCTTAAAATAACATATTTTTACATTTATTTAACAAATAGGTTTATTGTCAATTAAAAGATTTCGATTAAAAAACATATATAAAATCAAATTGCCCATAAAAAGTATTTGCTGTCCATGGACCCCCTGTCTTGTCCTTGCGGACCACAGTTTGAAAACCCCTGGCTTAGTGTTACCATATTTCTGTGGGGATATGCTTGCTGCTTCTGTTTAAATTAATTTCTAGAGAATTGAAGAATTTAGCCAAATAACTTTGCCATTATTAAGTTAATATTTGAAACAAATGAACATTTGAAGGATGGTTTTAACTTGGTTCACTTTAAAATAATAAATTCATATCATAGAGCCAAGAATGGTTTAAGGCAGGTTCATATCAAAAGGATTAAACAATTAAACACCAAGTTCATCTACAAATCGCTCCATTAGAGCAATTTGTAGATGATCCCTATTAGAACTTTGTTACTAATTTCTCTAAGCAGTACAAACACCAATCTCTGAAAGAAATCTTACCATCTTTCTTCACTTCAGCCTTTTCTCCTTTTTTTTCTGCTGTTTTTGTTTCTGGCATTTTAATTATCTGAGCTCCCGGTTCATTCCTAGCCTAAAAAAAAAACAAAAAAACATTACATCTCTACACTGCTCGTTTACTGTTAATGTCTTCATCATATATTACATGCATAACACTCCTCATATATTCTCCAGTATATCTCACACAAAACCACCAAAATAGCAGCAGCATTAACCATTTCATTAGCCCTTATGTTACAAAATTTCTATTGCAATACACTGGTATTGCTTTGTTTAATTTTGAAAATAATGAAGAATCTAGTAATATAACCTTATCATTAATGGAACATAAATTAACATGTTTGGAACATAAATTATTAACATGACATGTGTGAAGGCACTAGTAGAAAGCTTTGGTGGCCTCAAAAACAGTGTTTTTTTTATCTCCCGCCTTTCTCACGCCTCTGTGTTTATCATTTAAATACGTACACATATATATCCACCACACATTACTCTTACAGGGGTAGTTTATTGATACATTTCTATAGTTTACATACATATCAGTCCTTTCAGGGGTACCAAGCAGCACTGATGCTTCCAGAAAAATCTTGGTTTATTGCCCTCACTATAGCATAACATCTTTCTTCCATTATCCTTGTTGCCATCAAACCAAGTGCAGCTGTAGTCACCCAAACTATGCAATAACAATATTGTTTTATTATTAAATAAATAAAATAAATGCGCCCTTTTAAAGCTTAGCCAGGCTCATGGGCCCGGTTTCCCGGTTTCAATGGCGTATGTATTCCCCAGCTGGACGGGACACCAGTCCATCGCAGCGTTATTCATTTTTGCCAGCTGAGTGGACTGGAGCAACATGAAATGAAGTGTTTTGCTCAAGAACACAATGCATCACTCGGTCCAGGAATCGAAACCACAATCTTACAATCATGATGCTGACACCCTAACCACTAAGCCACGCGCCTCCACTGTTTTATTATTCACTAAGGGTTTATTCTTTGCTTTCAGTTTCAAACCGTCTCTCACAGGCATCTGTTACATCCCTAATGAAGCACTTTCTGCTTCCCTCTCATGCATCACAGCTCTGTTCCTTCTTGATTCTAATACCAGCTATGAATCAACAACATTCCACTACTAATGCAAGCACTCTGCCCCACATATTACCTTAGAGTGTGTGTGTTTGCACCAGTTTACAATTACAAAACAGATTAATTTAGTGTAACCATATACTTAATGACTATCTGACAACCTGGTCTGTAAACAAAATAATGAACTTAGGATAACTCACCCTTTCAACGGATATCATACGGCCATGCAGTTCAGTCTGATTCAAATGCTGAATACATTTAGTAGCTTCATGTGCTGTAGACATAGTCACAAAACCATAACATCGAGCACCAGGGCTCCGTGCATTTGTCACTACTTTGGCACCCACAACCTGACGCAAAAACAAAAACAAAATATAAAAATTATTTAAAAATTTACTTTGATATGTATTCAATACTCATCAACACCGCCAATACAGAGAGCTTCCCGACCACATGGTTACAGGTTCAGTCCCACAGCATAGCACTTTGGATGACTGTCTTCTACTAGAGCCCCAAATCTACAAAAGCCTTGTAATGCATTTGGTAGACAGAAACTGAAGGAAGCCTGTGGTATATATGTGCGTATGTCTGTGTGAGTGTTTCTTTGTGTCTCTCCTTGTCTTGACATTCTATAATAGTTGTGAACAAGTGTCACTTTCAAATAAATAGTATCGTTAATTTCCAATATTATGTCAAAAAATGTCTAGCCATGAAGAAATATTATCTTCACTGGAATCAGATGAGGGTTGGCAAGAGGAAGAGGCATCAGGTCATAAATCTGCCTCAATAAACTCCACCTGATCCATGCATGGAGGCAAGAAGGTTACTATATTATTTTTCCTGCTTTCTTCTTTGCCATTCTTTGTTACTGCTATTCCAAGTGAAATACATGGGCACTTAAGCATAAAGTAATGTTTCTGCAAAGTCATCATTGATGCACAATGAAAAGAATTCTGTTAATCTTGTTCTCATATGTCGTTCATTGACAGCCATATATATCCTCGTTATTTCTGAGCAATATTCTTTGTTTATCTGGTAGATGAACAAGCAGTCTCACTACGGCAGGTGCTCTTTCATGAATCGAAAATCCTAAAATGGATGCAACTGCTTTGGATGGTTCAATATATCTACCCATTAGATATTGACTAATTTTGTCATTTCGTTTCAGTCTGTACTTGATGATGTACTTAACTGACCTCTCTGAGACAACAATCTCAACGTTGCCGTGGCATTTGAATGCTCTTAAAAGAGTTTCATTATAAGGTACAACTCAGTTGTTGCTTGTGTTTCCCATTCTTTTGAGATTCAACTCATCCCACTGCAACTGATCTTCATCTAGAAAGGGATAGTCTCTCTGTCTGTTTTTCTGCCTTTTGATTAAGATGATAAAGATTAATATCTTATTTTAAATAAAATAGTAATTTTCCCCTTTAAGAAAAAAAAATCAAGTACCTGTTAACATCAGTATAAATAACACAAAGGAGACACAACAGATATCATTGAGTATACCTTGCCATATGTGGTAAAAAGCATCTTAAGGTTTGTAGCACGGGTACTTGCAGCAAGACCACTGACCCACAAATTCCGACTGTTCTGGTTGTTGCCTTTTAAATACAGAAATGCATCAATAAATATGAAAAGAGGGATGAAGGTCCAAATTTCAAATATTTCAAACTGTAGAAATAAGCTGAGAAAGCAAGGAAAAAAATATCAGGAAATATGGTAAGGGAAAAAAATAACAACTTACTTTTGATGCTTTTGAGAAGTTTGGGCTTAGAAACGGAAGAACTGCAACAATAAAATAATTGTTTAGAAATATTACAATTATCAATGATGAAAGTTATGCAATTGAATTGCAACATTATTTCATGATATGCATAAATATAAATGGAACTGGCAAACACACAGAATACCATTTTATGTTAGGATCTTCAATCTAAACATATGTAGAGTTATGTACAAGAGTGAACAAAGTATGATTGTTTGTGTGTGTGTGTGCATATATATATATATATATATATATATATATATATAAAACTTTCCAGTAAATTTTGTAATCGTTACCAATATAGCATAAGATTTCACCCCAAAGGATCATTGATTAGATTCCTTAAGGATCGTTCTCTTTGTTTATATTTCCAAGGTTTCAAATTTGTATATTTAAAAACGATAGAGGCTTTCAACACGATCGATTTTTATTCCATTTATTTAATTATTTACCATTCGATGTCAATATTTCTGTGCTCAACTCTAACCAGCGACTGATCCGTTGGATAATTGTGTTTTTTGGTCATTTGTTCTAATGGAAGCCATTCCTGAGGAAGTGCCAAACGTCAGACATCCAACGGATCAGTCGCTGGATAGAGTTGAGCACAGAAATGTTGACATCGAATGG
>NC_068997.1:46151979-46152500 GCF_001194135.2 Octopus bimaculoides | reverse complement strand
TATATATATATATATATATATATATATATATATATATATATATATATTTGTGTATGTGTGTGTGTGTGTTTGTGTTTGTGTTTGTGTGTGAGGGGGTACCCAAAAGAACCGTAAACATTCTCTGTTGGACAAGCCTGTTGTAGTTCAGGCTTCTGTCACTAGATGCAACCCTTAGGCATCAGTCTGCTGACTGGCGGAATCAGGTGACATTGAGCTGCCATGTAGTGCATCTTTCTTTTGCAGTGCTTCTCCAGTTTGTCAATTTTTGCAATGAAGGAACATCATGCTTCCATAAAATTCTGTTTCCTGCTGGGGCAAACAGTTGCTGAATAGCTGTCATGCTTCAAACAGATTACAAGGACATTGCCATGAGCCATAGCACAAGTTTACAAGTGGTTTTCACGCGTTAGGAATGGTCACTTGTTGCTTAACGACCAGCCTCGTTCAGGGTGACTGCTGACACCCACCCTGCCTGAACGAATGAAAACATCACAAAAATTCATGAACTGATCTTGGAGGAC
>NC_068997.1:46151202-46151969 GCF_001194135.2 Octopus bimaculoides | reverse complement strand
TTGTATTCCTATTTTATGTGTCTACATTTGCGCATGCGTATCCCTCTATGGGTGTCTATGTGTGTCTATGTTTTGTAAGTGCATGTGTGTGTATGGGGAGTGCCTGTATTATCTATATCCTCTGTTAATACATGTTCATTTATTTTGTTTTTATTTATTTATTTGTTCATGTGTTTATACCTACTTTTCTTTTTGTATTTAATTAAATTTTGTAGTATTTAATTCCATTTTTTTATCTATGTATTGTATTATATTTTGTTCATATTGCTATCGTTTTATGGGGATTTTATTGTCATATGTTGTGGTTTGTTGGGGGTGTGTGCTAGTGTGTGCATGTATTAACAGAGGATACAAATAATACAGGCACTCCCCATACACACACATGCACTTAGAAAACTTAGACAAACATAGGCACACATAGAGGGATACGCATGCGCAAATGTAGACACATAAAATAGGAATACAAAATACAAAATGGCTGATCGTTCGCAAGGAGGGACACACATAGAAAGAAGAAAGCAAAGGACCACTGATGAAGTCACAGAAGTGTGACGAAAGAACCCTGGCCGAAATATGATTAATGTAATGTAATATAAATCTGAAGTAAATTAACACCAAATATACAGTACGTGTGTTTTTATTGGCTAAACTGGCAACATGACCATCCCCAAATACAACAATATATATATATATGTATATGTATATATGTTTATATATATTCATTAAGATAGAAGAAATACACATAATTATATATATATATATATATA
>NC_068997.1:46148568-46151192 GCF_001194135.2 Octopus bimaculoides | reverse complement strand
GCACACACACACACACACACAGAATCTTCTTAAAACAAATGACAATTATGTAAGGGACAAAGAACAAATGTAACAACATAACTTCAGCAAATGTTATACCCACCTAGTTAATATTTTTATAATTACTATCAAATTAATATTGTATGTAGGGGACATGTGATGATCAAAGAAGCTTACCTGATACAAAATGTGCTTTTGTACATTTATTACCCCATTTTAAGTATAAATGAATACAAAAACCACTAATTTCAAATGAAGATATTGGTTAAGATCATAAATGGGTTACCTAAATTAACTAAAAACTGACACTACACATCAAGTGACTAACGCTTATGACGAAAAATGTACAGAAACACAGGAACTATAGTCTTCATGAAACTAAAAAGAGGTCAGCAAGCAATGTGGAATTCCCTAAACATTAACTGCTAATTTAGCAGGAACATGGCTGGAATACAGGAACCAGGTTTTCCAAACATCTTCCAGTTTGTATCTTGGCAGAAAAATTATTAATTATCTAACATCCGCAAAGTTGTGTCTTTTTAGTCTTGAGAACTCAGGATCCCTCCTCCTCCTCATCTGCTTCAGTTGTTGTTGCCATCTTCATCCAAACAGAAATTTTTGCTTCTTGACATTGGTTAATCTGTTCCTGTGGATAATACTTCAGCAATTTGGTTAATCTCCTAATATCTGAGATTGAGCACATGGAATTAATAACATTCCAATTGAGATTCCTGATCCCCAGCCGAACCCCTAAACCATTTGCTGGCCCCTTTTTATTTCATGAACTATAGCTCACAATAACAATCTAAAATATAACGAATATTTCCTAATATAAGCAGCGCAACATTAACTAGCAAACATCCTCATTAGTACCATCCATCACATCTCCACTTAATTACTCATACTACATTAATCTCTTATGAGGCTGTAGCAGACAACCCAGGAGAAAATGTGGGTTTTTAATTCTTTCATTTTTGTTTCAGATATCAGAAACTAATGAAAAGATATGTCAAATAGGTTTCTGTCAATTATAACCCAGGCTAAGATGTGAATAAGAGTTTTCCACAGTACAATCATAACAGTAGACCTTCCTGTTTTATGAAGTAGACTAGGAAAATGTCTATCATTATTATAATTAGTAGTTTGAAGCTGAATCTAACAACCAAACCACATACACACTCACATATTCTCTTTTAAAATAACTCATGATTAGCCATGAGAGGATGTTCTCTGAAGAAAACCTACTTAGACAGGTTAACTTAAGGTTCAAGAAAATCTGTTCCCATTGGCAGTTGTAGACCCCAGTTGCAGTCAAGATGTCAACATCTGTTACCGAGAAGTAAGATCATTTAACTAATGACATCTTTGAATCAAAGCAGTGGGAAAGATGACATGAAAACCAACCTCTTCGACTTTACATCTTTATCATCTTTCTTTTCATCAGCCTTCTTCTCAGTTTGCCCTCCTTCTGTTTTACCTTTAGCCCTTTCTTCAACTTTGCTTCCATCTGTTTTCTTTGCTTCAGTTTTGCCACGCACTTTGTCCTTTGATGCCACAAGATCAGCATCTAAATCGTTCTGTGTATCATCAACATGTACAATCAGTGATTCATTTTCTTCACTCTGTTGAGTGGTGGAAGTGTCCATACTGACTGTGTCTTTTAATGCAAATGGTGCTTTACGTTTAACACTTGGTGTCGAAGGTAAACTTTCCGAGAGAGCTGTTTTGGCCACCTTATCTCCTTTAATTTCATTACATTTTTGTGATGGAGTTGTGCTTTTCACACTGGCTGACGAGGATGATTTTTTACTATTTTCTTCTTTTGAGTTATTCTCTGTGGATGAAGACATTTCACTGTTTTTTTCTTTTGTATTATTCTCTGCTGACAAGGACATTTTATTGTCTTCTTCTTTTGTGTTATTCTCTGGCTTTGATGTGGACATTTCACTCTTTTCTTCTTTTGTATTCGTCTCTGCAGATGAAGATGACTGTTCTGGCAATGCTACAGAAAGTTAATTTAGAATGAAATAGTTGATACGAAATGAAAACTTGTTAAACTACACTCCACAACAGACTGTGCTGTGTTGAGAGTTTAAATAGAAAATAAAGAAATAAAGAAAGAAAACATTACTAATAAAAGCTTTTAGTCTAGTAATCCTACAAGATCAATGGACTATATAAGTACTACAGCTAAAATACGGATAATAATTATACTTCACATACAAACTTGTGTCAAATTTTCATTCCATATGTCTTCAATGGTATTGCACTCAGCACACATTTAAAATACAGCAGAGGTACAAAATATTGGACAAAACTATGGGCTCACAGAAAATAAACATGGATCTGGATATAATCTTGTACAAAATACCAAAATTATCACACTCATATATGTACTTGTATTCAAGCATTTTCTCATGCTATTGTGAGTGGTCTTGGTTCAGTCAATTTGGACATTTACAGGTAAAGGAATGGCTGTGAGGTTATAAAGTTCACTTAGAAAATGCCTGATTTTGTCTTCCATCCCTCATCATGGCATGGCATCTTGAGCAAATGTCTTCTATGGCCTTGGTTGATGGAAACTGTACAAAACAACCTATATATATATATATATATATATATAT
>NC_068997.1:46138794-46148558 GCF_001194135.2 Octopus bimaculoides | reverse complement strand
ATATATATATATATATATATATATATATACACACACACACACATACTACTTCTCTCAAATATACACATGTACATGTATATATTTGTGCATGTGTGTGAACCATGTGTCTTCACAGGGTCAATGCTTGAGCAACTGTGATGTCTTACTGTAAATGACGTGTTGTAAACTGGCAGTTATAAAACTGTGAGATCTAAGAAGATAAAACATATTTTACTTGTAAAACAAGTAAGGAATAGGAAAAAGAAAGGCACCTGGCCATAGAAAATTACTTCAGGAGATCACATCCAATCTATGTCAGTGTAGAAAAACTGGGTGTAAAAATGATAATGCACACCACTCATGCAATAGCTCGTAATTGATCAGAGAAACAATAAAAATGGTTGTGGCAAGATTTAAAACCCATGATCAAGTCATCAGTTGTTCAGATAACTAACATCTCAGTTGTTGTGCTTCATATATCCATCTTCTTCACTCACTGTCCCTGGGAGGGTTATGGGGAGTAGAGTCCTCAGGCATCTGCAACTATCAGTATCCCTTTCTGGCTGGATTCCCAAGTGTGACTAGCTGAGACTTAGCCAACCATCACATTTACTGTCTATGCCTCGGACCCCCATTGGTTGACTTGGTTTGAAGAATCCATTTTGCAATTCTTTTCTATAACACACTAATTACATGTCCATAGAACCAAAGCTGTGACTCTCAATAGGAGGAAGTAGCAGCATGACCTAGACAGACACCCAAGCTATGCACCCTGTCAAGTAACATTACTCAAGAGATCCTTCAGAGGAACCCCATAAGGACTAGAGCATTCTGTAGCTTTAAACAGAAGAGAGCTGAATATGTACTAGAAAAAAATGTCAGCCAGATCCATGAATGTAGAGCTTTTCTCCACACCTAAATTAAGTGAAGCCTATAGAAGTGTCCTACTCAAAGATAAGGAAATACCCACTGAAGATTTGAAATTTTGAATTAAGTTGGTATTTTCAATGTCTTATCTTGTCAGTTATTCTGTATCTAGGCAAATGCATGCAAACACACACAGAGAAAACTGTCTGAATTGACATAAACCCCATTTGTTTTATTTCTTGAGTGTGTTCGTAGAAATTAGTTATAAATTTACCTTGAGTCTGATTTTTTATAGATTATTATGAGGACCAAAACTTTACTTGAATTGCAAAAGCAAGTCCTAGCGATCCTTTCTGAATAAAATCAAATTATGCATCTGTCGAATAATGTCTATAGCAAGGCCTGGACTGCATGGTTTAAAAAGTTCACTTTGCAATGATGATTGCATGTCCAATCCCATTACACAGCAAATCGGGCATATTTCTACTATTGGCTCTTGTTGATCAATACTTGTGAGTGATATTTGTAAATGAAACCACAGTGAAATCCACTGTATGGTGCAAATATGTGTGTTGTCACATCACTGATTATAAAACAAAATTTTAAAAAATGGAATCATATGGCATTAATGGAGTCAATCAACAAAATAAGTACCGAGATTACTGTTATCAATTAAAAACTTTTGAGACAGTGCTCCTGTACGGTTGTAGTTCAAAGTGCAGGGTGTCCAACATTCATAGAAGGCTATAGGTTGTTTACAGAGATGATACCACTGTCAAGACCAAAGTGTACAGATGGATGAAGAAGCTTAAAGGAGAGGAAGCCAGTACTGAAGACAAACTACACAGTGGGAGACCATCAGCTGCAACCACTGACAATAAGCAATAGTGGGAGAACAAATGAATGAGTCATAATCTGTGAGGTTGCTGCACAACTGAATTGCAGTCACAATATGACACAGGAGACAGGGGACGACCAACTTGAAGGAGAGAAGGATAGAATTCTGATTTGATCAGCTGGAAGTATTTCAAGCCAATGAACATGTTTTTTTTTTCCAGATCTGATGATAGGGGAAGAAATGTAGACATAACTTTATGATGCAGAAATGAAGGCATCACACCTCTTCTCCAAGGTATAAGAAGTTCAAGAGACAGCAATCAGCACAGAAAGCGACTAACTTTTGGGGGTGAAAGAGTATCATTTTCCTTGATCTTTCTGGAATTTTGGTGTACCATCAACAAGTGGTACACTGTAAAACTCAGAAAGCTTAGAGAAGCGACAAGGAGGAAATCACTGAACCAGAATCTGAGAACAATCCACATTCACCATGGTAATGTAGGACCATACACATCTTTGGCATCTGGTACCTTCTGCCTTCCACATATTTAGTCCAATGAAGAAGTCTTCATGAGCACAGGCAAGGTAGAAGTAGTTGAAGGCGGCGAGCTGGCAGAATTGTTAGCACACTGGACGAAATGATTAGCGGTATTTTGCCGACCGCCACATTCTGAGTTCAAATTTCGCCAAGGTCGACTTTGCCTTTCATCCTTTCAGGGTCGATAAATTAAGTACCAGTGAAACACTGGGGTTGATGGTAGTTGACTAATCCCCCTTGCCAGAATTTCAGGCCTTGTGCCTATAATAGAAAGGTAGGCGTGGTTGTGAAGAAGTGTGCACAATAATGCACACCTGAATTTTTTCAAAGTAGATTCAAGAGTTGGGGCGCAGTGAGGATGTACATGCATAGCCTGTGGTGGAGACTATGTTGGGTAGTGGCTTTATATAAAGGAAGAGTTACTCTAACAACATGTGAGATTCATACGACCTAGAAAAGTTAATAGAAAAATTTATGTTTACTTTAAATTAATTTGGAGAATACTTAAATATAGTTACGACAGCCTTTGCAAATGGATTTAACAGACAGAAACTGAAGAAGGCCATCATATGTATCTGTGCAAGTGTGTATGTGTGTGTGCCTCCTTGGCATCATGTGATAATTATAAACATATGTCACCGTCATACAAGCATTGACATTTGCTTCCAAAGGGAAATATTACATTGTTTGGGAAACAAATAAGGATGATTGAGGGCAGGTAGGGCATCCAGCTGTAGAAAATTAGAAAATCTGCCTCGACAAATTCCATCTGATGCATACAAGCATGGAAAAGTGGACATTAAAATGATTATATATATATTTCTAATGTTGATTTACTTTTTACAAGTTCAGAAGTAATAACAGGTTTCTCTAAGGTAATTAAGTCACATTTATGATCGACAATTACATGATTATTAGACCATTCGTTAATAATTTGGAACACTGGAAGTTCATGGAAATCATGCAAATAGCTGAAGTTTCTTTACACTTTTCGCAAAACCTCATGTTTTTTACACACCGCATGCATATAACTGCTACCATCATTCTGTGGAAATTCCATTGAATTCCAACAAGTAGTTTTCAAGTAAAATTTTTAAATGTTATGTCATTAATAATTTGAAACCCAGTGTGTGTGTGTATGTGTGTGTGTGTGTGGATATGTTTTTTCTGTGATGGTTTTTGTTAAGCAGCATCGATTTTTACAATTCTGTAAATAATAATGATAATAGTATTTTATAAGCTTGAAGCTTATAAAATACTATAATATATATATATATAGGTACATAAACATATATGACTGCATGGGAATCAAAACTGATTATTCTTAAAGGGGCGGGGCAGGGAATTTGCTTTCACAATCTTGCATTAATTCTGGCAATTTTCAATATCAATTACATTCACTGAAGTTTTGCAACACTACAGGGGTACTATAGCCTTTCCATCACCAACTTTAATAGTAGCTCTCAAAATTAAAAACTTGTTTTTCAAACCCTTATTCTATCCCATATTTCAGAGTTCCGAAAAAAAAAAAAAAGTCAAAACCATGAACACTTAGCAGACAATCTTGCAATATTGTCTTCATAGAGACACACGTATTGGTATGTTGTTAAGAAATTTGCATGCCAACCACATTTTGGGTTCAGTTCCACTGCATGGCACTGTAAACCCAGACCAATTAAAGTTTTGGTAGTGGATTTGGTAGACAGAAACTGTAAGAAGACCATGAGGTGTGTGTGTGAGAGAGAGAGAGAGAGAGATAATATGTGTGTGTGTGTGTATATTTGTGTCTAGTTGTCTTGACATTGTGTAACAGTTGTGAATGAGTGTCACTGCCATACAAGGAATGTCATTCATTTGCAATATTTTGCAAGAACATGACTAGCCATGGCGAAATATTACATTGCTTGGTAACAGGTGAGGATTGGTGACAGGAAGGGCATCCAGCCATAGAAAATCTGTCTCAATAAACTCAGTCTGATTCATGCAAGTATGGAAGAGTTGACATTAGAATGATGATTCAAGGGATGATACACAGAGATGATTATTTTCTCTAGCTATATAAAGGGATTTTCAGCTTACAAAAGGACATTAATCAGAGAACAGTTTGGTAAATGTCAACAGCTAAGTATATTGATTCATTGAGAGATAAATACCCTGAACTGAGACAGTGAAGTACCAGCAACAGAATATAAACCTTTTATCCTTCAGTCTGTAAGCTAACAGCTCAGCCAATTCATCATCATCATCATCATCATCGTTTAACGTCCGCTTTCCATGCTAGCATGGGTTGGACGATTTGACTGAGGACTAGTGAAACCAGATGGCTACACGAGGCTCCAATCTGATTTGGCAGAGTTTCTACAGCTGGATGCCCTTCCTAACGCCAACCACTCCGAGAGTGTAGTGGGTGCTTTTACCGGCACGAAGGCCAGTCAGGCGGTACTGGCAACGGCCACGCTCAAAATGGTGTATTTTATGTGCCACCCGCACAAGAGCCAGTCCAGGGGCACTGGCAACGATCTCGCTCGAAAGTCCTTACACATGCCGCGAGCACAAGTGCCAGAAAGGCGACGCTGGGCACAGGTGCCATGAACTTTCTTCTAATACCAACATACACTAGAGTAGCAGTTTATACACTGTATACTGAACTAAAAGTTCATATGGACCTTTATTAACAACAAATGCGTCATTGGTAAAAAAAGACAGTTCGAATATTGTATCAAGAGTTGTGTTTCATTATTTTCATTGAGAGAAGGACAGGGACTCAACAGGTGATATGAGATCAACCAAAATATTCAATAAGCAAATTATTTTAGAAAATTTGCTGAAAATGAATTACATACCCATGGCATTCTTTAATGGATCATCAGATTCTTCCTGAAAAATGAAGATACAAAATGTCTTACACGACTAACAACAACAAATGAAAGAAAATACATAGAGTAGTATTACTTGTTCATCTTAATATCAACCATTTTGAGCGTGGCCGTTGCCAGTACCGCCTGACTGGCCTTCGTGCGGGTGACACGTAAAAGCACCCACTACACTCTCTGAGTTGTTGGCATTAGGAAGGGCATCCAGCTGTAGAAACTCTGCCAAATCAGATTGGAGCCTGGTGTTGCCATCCGGTTTCACCAGTCCTCAGTCAAATCGTCCAACCCATGCTAGCATAGAAAGCGGACGTTAAACGATGATGATGATGTTGACGATAAGTGAATCAAGCTATTTTGTTCTCAAATAGTTTTCAGATTGGAATTTGTAAATGATTAACTTTAACAAAGACAAGTAACTACTGAACTGTGAAGTAAAATTATTTCCATCCATATTATTAAGTTAAATCTCATGCCTAACACTAATTATCAATTATGAAGTAAAAGCATATAAATTTCCACTGAAACAAGTAATGTGATGTAGCTAATGTATTAATTTAAAACAAGTCAGTTTACCTGCAGAGCAGCATCAGTTTCTTTTTTAGTGGCAGGTAGCTCTTCCACAAATTGGTCTTTATCAAAGGTGTCATTTCTCAACATATCTGATGGTTTGGTATCACTTGAAAATAGTTGATTTTTAGAAAGATCTTCCACAGAAGTTTTTCCAGGGAGCAGAGAGTCAGTATCTGGATTTGTGTTTGAAAAGACACCAGATGTCTCTGCAGCTTTCTGAAAATTAAAACACAGCAATTATAACGAAAGAAAGCCAACTAGAATATAAATAAATAACTTATTAGATCTTAAAGAAAAGATTATTTAACTAAAGCTGAAATTTTTATCATGTCTCTTAATTCTGTTTTATATTTTAGAGATGAAGAATTCTGTATATTATTTACATTGGACAGATGTGTGTCCTCATCCTGTTTGTTGTTACCACAATGTTTCAGCTGATTTACTCTCCAGCCTCCATCAGGTGTCCTGGTACAATTTTGAACCCAACCCTGGGTTCTCATTCCTAAGGTATTTTTTATATAAAATTCACTCTATAATTGCCCACAGGCACATAGCATAATGGCTAAGAGCACAGGCTACTAACCTCAAGACTCCGAGTTCAATTTCAGGCAGTGCCATGAATAATAATAATAATAATAATAATAATAATAATATCAGCAAAAAAAAAAAAAAACTTAGGAATGCAAACTCAGGGCTAGGTTCAAAATTCTACTAGGACACCTGATGAAGGCTGGAGAGTAAATCAGATGAGGACACATATCTGTCCAATGTAAATAATGTCTCTTAATTGTATTTCATATTTTATTTGAATCTACCAACTTAAATTCACAGCTATCTTCACCAATGAAAACATTTCATTGATGAATAGGTTAAAGTTACCATTCAGACTACACCACCATAAGTAATTGACCATCCATACATTCATCTCTGCCCATTATTCCTGGTAGGATCATGAGGTTAGAGTCCTCAGGTACCTCCTCTATAGGGTCCTATCAAAAGCAACATCTTCTGGTTGGATCCCTAAGCACAGCCAACTGAGATTATCTTTTACTTGTTTTAGCCATTAGACTGTGGCCATGCTGGGGCACCGCCTTGAAGAATTTTTAGTCAAATGAATCAACCCCAGTGTTTATTTTTTTAAAGCCTAGTACTTATTCTATCGATCTCTTTTGCAGAACCACTAGGTTATGGGAACATGGACACACCGGTTGTCAAACAGTGGTGGGGTACAAACACACACACACACACATATACATGACAGGCTTCTTTTAGTTTCCATCTACCAAATCCACTCACAAGGCTTTGGTTAGCCTGATGCCATAATAGAAGACATATGTGCCGTGCAGTGGGAAGCAAGTCTCTTACCACACAGCCACATCTGCAACTGGATATTATCCAACCATGTCATTCTTGGTCCACCCTCACCTTAGGCCTCCTGCTGGTTGGCTCAGCTTCAGGGATGTGTCTTGCAACTCTTTCTTGTGACATTCTAATCCCATGTCCAGAGCTGTGACCTTCCAATGCAGAGAAGCAGCTGTCAACCTGGAGAGATTCCCTGATCTCCAAACAGCATATCCGGTTGAGCAACATTACTCCAGAGAGCATTCAGAGAAACCCCATTTTGCAGGAGATAAGTAATTGACAATACTGAGAATTGACAACTATGAAACAGGAAGTGAAATAGTGATATATATATATATATAGTGAATCTAGGTCACCACAACAACTTTCACCAAATAACACAAAGAAAATGGAAAATATATCATATGTCATTGTCACTGAATACTTTAATATCAGGTAGTGAGCCATGGGTAAACCAGACCCACCCACTACTTGAACCTACATCACAGTTTATGATTACTCAAATCTCATCACCCTTCTGAACAGTCAAATATGTCTCCAAATAAGAGTGTTATAATTCAGAAAGTAGCTTTTATATTTTTGGCACCATGACAAAGTAAATCATCAACTTCTTATGACAAACAATGGAATAAATGATGAGCACCACTACCAACAGATGACATGCTAATTACTAACAAATGGAAGATAAACAGAAGAAATTAAACTAATTCATAAAAAAAGATCACAAACTTCACCAACCTCATCCATGTTGTCTGCAGTTAATTCAGTTTCTGGAAATTAATATAATTAATATAATTAATATAATTAGCTCAGAGATATTAATTAGTTACGTATATCATTACATGACAAAATACTGTATCACACATCTGAACACAAAGTAAAATAGTTTAACACAGCCAGGTCAGATAAACACACCACTATAACATATTCAATTGTATATTAGATAGTCATAACACCACAGAACATGTTGCTGTTTTAGGATTACTTATCATGTTAACATATGTGCAGATATGGCTGTGTGGTTGAGAAGCTTGCTTCCCAACCGTGTGGTCTCAGGTTCAGTCCTACTGCACAGCACCATCAGCAAATGCCTTCTGCTACAAGCCTTGGGCCAATCATAAGCCTTTGAATGGATTTACAAGAAAGAAATTGAAAGAAGCCTGATGTATAGATATATGTTTGTCTGTGCATGCATGTGTATTGAACCCTTGATTTGTCATCACTTGATGGGTGTCACCTGTGTTAGTGACACATTAAAGGCACCTGTGTTGGTGACACATTAAAAGCACCTGTGTTGGTGACATCTTAAGGGCACCCATGCTAGTGATACATAAGCCACCCAGTACATTCTATGAAGTGGTTGTTGTTAGAAAGGTTATCCAGCCATAGAAACCAAGCCAAAATAGACTGGAACCTGGTGTAGCTCTCTGGCTTACTAGTTCTAGTCAAACTGTCTAACCTATGTCAACATGGAAAATGGATGCTAAATGACGATGTTGATAGGAGAGGAACTTGTCAGCTCAGCAGACTGAGGCAAGTAGTTTGCTAGTCCAAAATTAAATTGTCGTGACTGACATATTTCTCAGTGTCATCACCAATGCTGTTACTGGAATCAGCAATGGAATTTTAGAATTTTAGATACCCTCAACAACACTAATCAATATAGACACATATTCACACAGGGACATATATAACATCTATGTTTAACTTTTTAGTTGTAGACCTGTGATACTTACGAAGAACATCTGTAGGTTCACTTTCTTCCTGAAATTTATCTTCACTCAAAACCTAAAAATGTTAAAATTTAAAATAAACTTACAGAAACCTCTGTATAATCTGTTATATATAATAAGAATAGGGAAGAATGAAAAGAAAAAGAATGCTATAAGAAAATTGGGGAAAAAACATTACATATAAAACCATGATCAAACGTCATTGGTTTAAGTGTAATTTAGCTAGAAGAAAGATTACTCAACAAAATTTTCTTGGTGTATTTCATATAATTCAGTTTGAGTAGTGCTACAGTGAAGATAATTAGGGAGAGGGGAAAAAGCTATGAGGAATAAAGGGCTAAAAGAAACTACAGTGAAGATAATTAAGTGAAGGGTTGAGAAAAACCAGGATATAAAAACAACATTATTACCTTATTTTCTCCCAAGTCAGTTGCATCTGAAAAATAGAAATAAACAATAATAATATTGATCCTTTCGCATTTAAACCAGCCACATCCGGCCCAAATATTCTATGTGTTTTATGTCAAAACTGGTTAGATCCAGATTCTTAATTCTTAATCTACCAGACGTCATTCTAAAAATAAACAATAACATGAATGAAACCGTAAAGCTGTGAGATAATGCAGGATGAATTCAAAAGAATCTGGATAAACAAGACATTACATTTGACAGAATAATCTGAATGCTACAAAGTTAATGGTTTCAAACTTTAGAAGAGGCTGCAATTTTAATAAATTTTAGACAAGGCTGCAATTTTAACAAATTTTAGACAAGGCTGCAATTTTAACAAATTTTAGACAAGGCCTGCAATTTTAATAAATTTTAGACAAGGCTGCAATTTTAAAAAATTTATACATGGCTGCAATTTTAACAAATTTTAGACAAGGCTGCAATTTTAACAAATTTTAGACAAGGCTGCAATTTTAACAAATTTTAGACAAGGCTGCAATTTTAATAAATTTTAGACAAGACTGCAATTTTAATAAATTTTAGACAAGGCTGCAA
>NC_068997.1:46131037-46136137 GCF_001194135.2 Octopus bimaculoides | reverse complement strand
AAGGCCTGCAATTTTAATAAATTTTAGACAAGGCTGCAATTTTAATAAATTTTAGACAAGGCCTGCAATTTTAACAAATTTTAGACAAGGCTGCAATTTTAATAAATTTTAGACAAGGCTGCAATTTTAATAAATTTTAGACAAGGCTGCAATTTTAAAATGTGGGGGTGGGGTAGCTGATTGCATCACCCGTCACCCATCCCACCCCCAGTACTCGACAGGTATTTATTTTATCAACCATCAAAAGATAAAAGGCAAAGTCAACCTGGGTGACACTTGAACTCAGAACGTAAAGAGTTGGAAGAAATGCCACCAAGCACTTCGTCCGATGCCCTGACAATTCCGCTATATTGCTGCCTTAACCCTTTAGCATTTAAATTACTGTCAAATGTAAAGCCTATTCATTCACATTGTTTTGAATTAATCATGCATTAACTTGTAGCTTTGAGATTTTGATGAACCATGTGATTGTTTATTTCTAGAATGTCATTGTAGGCACAAGAGGCCTGATCTGGTCAAGTTCATCATAAAACTGGTAGAATATTCGGGCCAGATATGGCCAGTTTAAATGCTAAAGGATTAATAATAATAATAATAATAACAATTAACTAAGCAAAAGAAAAATTTAAGTAAAAGAGAATATGTATTATTGAATTAACAAGTGAACTTTCACATTTATTGTACGTTGACTTTACAGCAAGTGCATTATTACAGCTGTACCAGTAAAGTTCAAAGGTTACCTTCAAATTTGCTTTTGTTTTGTTCATAATATTTGAACTTTTACAATGCATTTGAGACAACAAATCCTCTCCTATTTCCATACATCATAATACTAAAGAGCTGTCACTGTATATATTATGCACGTCAGCAATGACATTGCTAATTCCTAGCAGTCAGTGAGCAGAAAATTCTTTTGTTATGCAATTTATTGCCTTCCTGTGACAAAAGTGTGAGATCTATGGAGCCAATTCAGTTATTCTGAATGTTTGATGACTTGCACCCAACTGAGAGTTGCTGAGACTATAGTCTTGTCACAGACTAAGATACAAGGGAATCTTGTAGTATTCGACTTTTCTTTCAGACCATGATATATTTAACTACGCAATTCCTTCTAAGATAGACTTCAGAGACCTGCATTTTTCATGAATTTAACAATTAAGTCATTGTTCTTATACAAGAGCTAAGACTGCTTAAAGTAGAACTCATCAAAAGATTTCATTGAAATTTTGTCTTTGGTATGCTATGCATATACCACAGGGATAGATAAAACATTTTGGGTGATCATTTGAGCAGATGTTAAACAAACAAAAGAGCCATCATGCAACCCTGGAGTAGACCACTTTATAATATTCATGTACATCCATTTTTGCTACCCAGAATCATAAAGAAGTGTTTATTTCCTATCATAACAAAGATAAATTATATGAAATTCGTACCCTTTAAACTATATATCATTTAACAATACATGGCAGTTAATCATATCATATATAAGCAGCTGTCAGATCAACAAAAACTGCTCCTATAGTCAACCACTTCCTCTGTGTATTGAGTGGGATTAAATACTTGGCTGCAAGTTAACTTTCCAAAATAAAATCAAGAGCACAGATGTCCTTGCAACTATCAAAGATTTTCTTTGAATTGCACAAGCACTATTTTTAATGTAAATCATAACAATAGAATATATTCATCACTCCTGTACGTATATAAGGAAGTCAGTCAAGAGCACCACCAAAGATAATGGAACTTCAAGATAGCTAAGACAAAATGTAACTCACTGGTTGGAACTGTATCTGCTTTTTCTCTATTTCTTTCGGTATGTTCAAGACTTCCTCCTTCACTTTTTAGAGCCTGTGTAAATAGATAAAAGTCAAGTCGGCATTGTTAGGTTCATATGTATCACAACATCTATACACACACACACATATATATATTATACACACAGGGTGTTCCGGAATTAGCTATCTATTTCAGTGAAATCAGGAAATTTTTTTAAAAACTCACTTTTATTTATATTTATCATGATTAATATGTGTTAAAAGTGTATAAATTTTTAATTTTGTCTATATTTTTATAATTTTATTTTCATTCCTGTTGGATCTCACTTACCTGTCCACAAGAGCTTTTTTTTTTTTTTTCAGTTTGGCTGCAATCATTTTCTCTACTTCCATCCCCAGGATAGACCAACGGCTTAGCTGAACTTAAAGAACGCATTCAGTTAGCAGTGCAGGAGTTAACTCCTGAAATGCTTCAAAAGATAGATTTGAAATTCGCAGGGATACAGACAGAGCACATGTTGAACATTTTCAATAAAGTTTTAATGTAAGATTTATAAATCTTTTTGTTTTGGTATCTGTCAGTTTTTTTTACAATTTGCCCAATTTCATTGAAATAGATAGTTAATTCTAAAACACCCTGCATGCATGTATATTGCTAACTTAGGGAAAAAAAGGGAGACATTATGCTTTTGCAGGTCCTTACACCTGTAATTTCAATACAGCCACTACCCATCATTTATATTGGCAGATCAATGCCTACAAATAAATACAGGTGGGAAAGAAACTGAAGGTCCAGTTCAAAAGCTTTATTTTATTAAAATGAAGTGTCATTACATACGTTCCTACTGAAAAAAGAAAAAAAGAAATTTGATAATGAAAAAAATTTTAAAACAGAAGTGTTCAAAGAAGTGTTTCCGTCCCGTATTGTAATTTATATCTGTCCATGTTGGTTCAATACTTTTACAGTCTATAATTAATTTTAATAAATCTGACTAAACACTTTTTTATATACAGCATTAACACTAATGTTGTTGTTGGCACTCCATCGCTTACGACATCGAGGGTTCCAGTTGATCCAATCAACGGAACAGCCTGCTCATGAAATTAACGTGCAAGTGGCTGAGCACTCCACAGACACGTGTACCCTTAACGTAGTTCTCGGGGATATTCAGCGCGACACAGTGTGACAAGGCTGACCCTTTGAGTTACAGGCACAACAGAAACAGGAAGTAAGAGTGAGAGAAAGTTGTGGTGGAAGAGTACAGCAGGGTTCGCCACCATCTCCTGCCGGAGCCTCGTGGAGCTTTAGGTGTTTTCACTCGATAAACACTCAGAACGCCCGGTCTGGGAATCGAAACCACGAGTCCGCTGCCCTAACCACTGGGCCATTGCGCCTCCACACAGCATTAACACTAATAGAGAAAAAAAAAAAAGAAACAGTCCATATAATATACAGGAGATATTTTTTCTGGGATTTCGTAGTTCAGAGTTAAGTAGGCATTATTTATGAATAAATATGGCACTCAAATTCACTGTAACATTACACTGCTTTTAACCTGTTATTAATTCTTTTAGCTCCCTAAAAGAGAAAGAGCTATAATCAAAGAAGCTTCAGTTGTAATTATCTTTTTTGTGAAACTGGGATGGCTTTTCCCAATGTGTCTTTCTCTTAAGCTGAGTGTGATTTCACAGATGCTTGGACTCTGATTTCTAACAAGTTAGGTGACCCTGTAGTGTAGTTCTTTTTTTTTTTTTTTTGCAGTTTAGTACTCCCAATTAAATGAATGACACTTGCGCAAGGTGCCACGCAGTGGGACTGAACCTGGAACCATGTGGTTGGTAAGCAAGCTACTTACCACACAGCCAGCCACTCCTGTGCCTATATGAAAGAAATAAAAATAACCCTATGTAGATGTCACAGTAGTTTAATCAGCAGGAACCAAAAAGAATTTAGCACATAAGTTTTATCGCCTGGAACCCATTTTAAGTCAACAACATTCTTGTTTATTTTTGAATGATATGTCAAGTGAAAGGCCTATATAAATACATAAAACATTACTGGCAGACAGTTGCAGAAATAATAAATGCTGAATTTTATGCAAGTATTCTGCAAGAGCACCAACTGTTGCAATCAGACAAAAATTTATTGTCTACATACACAAACAAACAAACATTATATCATATTATATTATATATAAATAGACCAATTGTTACAAACAACAAAATAAAAGAATGACAAATTATAATGGAGGACTAAACTTTCTTCATATACTTTTAACATTATCTATCTATGTGGAAAAGTGAACGTATTGGGTCATCCTATAAATAATGTGGTTTTTTTATACTTCTTTTATTTTTCAAAATTAAGATAAAGTTCTTTTTAATCTACAATATACTCCCCTTCGTTTTCTATAATGCTCTTCCATGTATCTGGTAGACTTACAAGGCCCCCTCTTCCAAAATTCACTTGTTCATAATGAAAAATATTCCTCCAGTACTGTTCTGACCCGTCTACAGAATTCATATTTTTTCCATCCAAAGGATTTTGAAGACTCTGGAATAAATGATAATAAGATGGGGCAATGTGGGTGGAGCATCGTTTCCCATTCAAACTGCTCCAGCCTTTGGAATGTCATCCTCGTTGTATGTGGCCAAGCATTATCCAGATGGAAGAACACCTTTTGTCTTGAAACCAAAGATGGTCATTTTTCTTCTACCACTGACTTAAGCCACTCAAGCTGCTTGCAGTGGATTTCCTTTGTTATCATTTGGTTTGGGTTTAAAAGTTCAAAATGGACCAAACCTTCCACATCCCACCAAACAGATTAACAACACCTTACATGGATAAAGACCTTTAGTCTTCAGTAACCATGGATGAATGGTCGAGAAATTTATTCCTGAGACAAAAGCGTCATGAATTAATAAGTCACAGTGTTGTTCTGCTATTAGAGATTGTATGTGATACTTTATAGCAAGGCTTTTCAGGTCTAGTAGAAACCCTTCTATTGATTGGTCGTCTGCTTGAGTGTGGTTACATAGTCTGTGTTGAGACATAATAGAAGAGGTTTTGTTGATAAATTGTTTTAGGTTAATATCTAGTTTAACACCCGGCCACCAAAACAAAACAAACAATGTGGAGAGAGGACTTTTGGAAAATTCACACAATCTGATTTTTCCTGCATAACTTTCAGGAAAACAGGTACCTTTTAACGAGTTTACACAAATAAATTTCAAAAGGCATAGATTGCAAATATACTGTAAAGAAATTTGTGAGGAAAACTTTTTCCAAGGGGGTGGGGAGAAAAGTTTCGGATTGGGAAGACCA
>NC_068997.1:46127046-46130148 GCF_001194135.2 Octopus bimaculoides | reverse complement strand
TGGGAAAAATTTCCCCCACAAATTTCTTCATTAATTGTAATCTTTGCCATTTGAAAAATATTTGTACAAACTTTTAACAAAAGATACCCATTTTCCTGAAAGTTATTAAGGGGGAAAAAATCGGATCATGTGAATTTACCCAAAATCTTCTCCGTACTACCTAGGAAAAACATTTTCCCCACAAATTTCTAACCTATGCAGCTTGAAAGATATTTCTATAAAATTTCATCGAAAGATATCCACTTTCCTGAAAGTTACAAGGGGAAAAAATATTGGATCGTGCGAATTTTCCGAAACTCCTCTCTCCCCACCTTTGGTTCGTTTGCGCAAATTTTGGTTTTTAGATTCTTTTACTACACCTTTTTTACACCTATTACGCATGATTTCTTTTTCTTTGTTTTGGTGGTCGGGTGTTAAAGTAGATATTAACCCTTTAAGGTCTCTGCGGCGCTAAAGCTTACAAAGTTGTCGAAGAGTGTACTTCATTTCAAGAAGCCCCTCAACATCCTTCCTCTATAAAATATGGTTAATATCTACTTTAACACCCAGATATTAAACACTAAAAGTACGGCTAAATGCGATTTAATGGGTGTTTTTGCCAAGTCGATGTACACGTGTAACATACCCATTTTTCGCCAATAATTTTAATTTTCTTCAGACGGCGCATCAAGTGTTTCTCCGGAAGATTTTTTCGGATACATAATCGTTCTGAAGATTGAATAAAAGAATGGTGTATGTAGACGCTGGAGATGCGACCAACGAACGTGTTATTCAATCTTATTCAAACTTTTTTTGACTGAAGACACTTCGTCTGCTGCTCTGGCCATTCTTAATAATAACAGAGATCAGAAAACATGTTGCCGGCATAGAGAATTTGACAATCCGTCGATGTTGGTAAACGACGTCATTCACCCACCATGACCTTCCCCTATGATTTTTCTTAAATGGCTTAGTAAACTTTGATTATTTGATCGGTTTTAATGCTGTATGTAGACGCTGAAGATTCTAAAACCAAACGTTTCATGTAATCCTAAGAAGAAACCGAGTTAATAAAACAAAAAAACTTAGAAATTGTAGAAAGTACAACAGAAATGAATGAAGAACGGAAGTAGAGGACCGCAGTGAATAATGGATGAGAAATGTGACAAGTTTTCGTCTTTCCATTTTTTTTTCAAATTTTTGGTTCTGACGATTTCAGCAACAACGAAAAATACAAAAATACATCTTACAATAAGCGAGACAGGCAGGGAGGAGGAGGCGTTCATTCGTGAATATTCATTTTCACATTTGAAAGAAAAGAAAATCTCTCGACAAGATAAGCAGCGACATAAACCTCTTTCCCTTTCATGCACACAGACATGGACATAAAGTCATTTATTTCTCCCCTACCTGTTCCAGACGTTCCAACAATACGGCCTTCACTCCGCTTTTATCGAGTCCACGTTTTTCCAGTTCATTACGGAGATCCACAACCCTTAGATCTATTAATTTATCACTGGATATTTCTCCATTAGCATTAGCCATGATATATGATATATATCTATGTATTGTGATTGTCAAAACACCTTTAGAATTGCTGTCACTGATTTAATGGCGACACATCAAACTCAGTTCCACAAAATCTCGTCTGTTCGTTAAAATTACCCGGATTTACGAAATTGTCTCCCTTAGACAATTTCCCAGATGGCGCTTCCTCGGCGTCGAGAGCGTCACGGTCAGCAAGTAACGAAGTTTCACTGTCGTGTTATATGGTGTGTGGAGGCGCAATGGCCTAGTGGTTAGGGTAGCGGACTCGCGGTCATTGGATCGCGGTTTCGATTCCCAGACCGGGTGTTGTGAGTGTTTATTGAGCGAAAACACCTAAAAGCTCCTGCTGTACACTTTCTCTCACTCTTCCTGTTTCTGTTGTGCCTGTAATTCAAAGGGTCAGCCTTGTCACACTGTGTCACGCTGAATATCCCCGACAACTATGTTGAGGGTACACGTGTCTGTGGTGTGCTCAGCCACATGCACGTTAATTTCACGAACAGGCTGTTCCGTTGATCGGATCAACTGGAACACTCGTCGTCGTAAGCGACGGGGTGCCAACAACAACATAAGACAGGAAAACAAATGGGTGCGTCTGACCGCGCGCGTTTTGCTCTTCACTTCTCTCACCGACTTTTACAGTAATTGACTCACGGTTTCTTTTTTTTTTTATTGCCACGAAAAAAATTTCGTCGAGGCTTTTCCCTTTTTCAGTTGTTTATATGTTCGACCATTCGTTTTACATAACTTCTTTCAATAAAACTTATTAAAACTTTGTACAACTGTCATAGTTATCTCATCACGCAGAAAACGCGCACCTTTTCTTGTTTTCTGATTGGCTAAAAATGATCAAACTTTAGTAACACTTCTCTGATATTTTTCTACAATAAATGATTCAATTCAGATTCAACGTGACAAATTACAGCGAAACATCAAATTTGAACATTTCCATTTCATTTTAAAATGTCAAAAACTGACAACCACCAAGTTTCGATTTCCGCCTTGTGACAAAATTATCGGAAACGTAGAGTTCCGTAAAAGAGGACAAAGCTAGTGGGAGGAGGGGGGTTCCTTATGAATATGACGGATATTAGGTTTCACGCTTGTGCCATCTGGTGGCGACAATAAAAGTAGCTTCAACGTCACCACGGAAAGAAGGGAGATAACTGTTATATAGGAAAATATTGAAACAGTAAATTGCGTCCTAACCAAGTTTTTGCTTCAGTGTGAAACCATTGGATTAACAAACCTCGACATTCACTTACATATATTATATCATGGCCAGTGCAAGTGGTGAGATATCCAGTGACAAGTTAATAGATTTAAGGGTCGTGGATCTCCGCAGTGAACTGGAGAAACGAGGTCTGGACAAAACTGGAGTAAAGGCCGTGTTGTTGGAACGTCTGGAAAAGGTAGGAGAGATCTTAATGAGCGACGGTGTTTATGTATAATATATATATATAATGGCATAGTGTTGTAATTATAAACAATGTTGGGGGGTTCTTGAACCTTGAAAACTCATGCAAAAATGTCAAACAGATCAAAATAAACGTCTGAGTGTTGAAAGAAAATTAT
>NC_068997.1:46124116-46126372 GCF_001194135.2 Octopus bimaculoides | reverse complement strand
AACCCTAACACTAGTTTTCTGAGATTTGGCTGTTATTTCTAGCATGTAAGGGTTAGGGTCAGGGTTACGGTCAGGGTTAGGGTTTGAGTTAGGGTTAGGTTTACCCTGTGGATCTATATAAAAACCGGGGGGGGGGGGAATCGAAATCCATAGCCTAAAACGTGGGATTCCGTAAAAAAAATTAATAAATATGGGGGAGAAAGGTTCAGATTACATATAGTCCGTTTCTACCTTCATTAGTTTTAACCATTTTATTATACCCCACCCCACATTCTGAAATATTTGGAATTCTCATTTAAAACAGAACTCCCGTCCTCCTCCCATCATTCCTTTTATAAATTTGGCATACTGTAAAGATCTATTTCTATAAGAGATGAAAATTTAAACGAGAAAAACAAGGCCATATTAACACTTCCTTATTTACGTTAATTCTCATGAAATTCAATTTTACATAATCTCGCTCCGACTCGTATAAGGATGTAATCATAATTTCAGTTTGCTTCCGATCTCTTCATCTAACCACGAAAATGAGAATATAACGGTTTCAAGTGTTGGCAGACGGCCAGCTATTTTGTGAGGAAGGGGTCAATCAGTTAGTTACATTGACTAAGTGCTCAACTGGTACTAATTTTATCGACTAATAAAAGATAAAGTGCAAAGTTGATAGATACTTCGGCAGAATTTGAAATCAGAACGTCTAGGATCTGAAGTGACACATCGATTCTGCCATCTCGTGGTCTTTGGATGCTGATAAACGATATTATAAAAGAAGATAAAGGCAGCTCGCTGGCAGAAACGTTAACACGCTGGGCAAAAGGCTTTGCGGCATTTTGTCCCGAGTTCAAATTTCGGCATATCTAAATAAGTGTTTTCTTTCCCATCCACTTTGTTTCCTCATAATCCCCGCCCCCAAATGGATTTTCTACAAGTCCGCTTCAGATGGTGTAGGTTATGTGTATATGTGTGCGTATGAAATTGGTAAACTAAATACAAAAAATTACTTATTTAGGTATGCCCAAATTCCACCGGCATTGACGTTGCTTTTCATCCTTTTGGGGTTGATTAAGATAAGTATCAGTTGACCAGAGGGTCATCGTAATCGACTATCTCCCTCCTCCAAATGTTCAGGCCTTCTCCCCATAGTTGAAACAATTATGAAAGAAAATAATTTTAATCAGTTTCCAGACCCTTAGATAACCAGATTTTCCCTTTATACTTAGGTATGAAAATACTTGACACAGGTCGTAATTGAACAAAAAACAAAAAAAATCGGTTTTTAAGCATAAGATTTGTCCTTCTGCCTCTTTCGTGACATTTTAATATTTACGCATCTCAGTATCCAATAGCAATTTCTTTTACCGAGCCTGAAACGATGAAAATCGGCTTCAAAAAAAGCAAGAATAGCATTTTATATGAACTGGTGAAGAATTGTTAAATTTTTAAGAAAATTTAAAAGCTTTTTTTTCTTTTTTCTTTTTTTAAATTTTTCACCTAAATCTTTACATCCTACATAAAAATTCAATCTTTTTAGACCAAACTATACGGTGTGTGGTGAAGAACATAGCCAGAAAATATGTAGGGAACTAATTTTATTACCAGGAATGAGACAAAGTAAATTTAAAGGCCCTCGCGAAGAACTGAGGCCTGATGAACATCTACTTGCACTCCAAATTCTTTGTTGAACTCCTTGCCAGCCCTCACTTTGCTGTCTGCATCTCTGTACATACGGTGTGCACTACTCTCATTAACCATTTACCCAAATACCAGTTTAATAATGAACAGTTCTTTTACTGAGTCTTTTGTTATTTTCACGATTAATTGCAACAAACACAGTGTATTTCAACAGAAATATGATTTAAAAAGCAAAAACCAAAAAAGGTTTAACTAGGATTGAAGGAAAATGGTTCCCACCCTTTAAAACTGGTCCCACGAGAGAGGAGTCACCACACACTTATTGCTATAATTCCTATTATTAAAACTAAGATGATTGATTAGTTAAATAACAAACTGATACAATTTGTGCCAGCATTGCAAACCAGATGGTAATAGATTGATAGCGTGTGTGTGTGTTACTTCAGATATCTAATGGTTTCTGTACCAACAATTGATATAGATGTTGTGCTAATGGAGATTGAAGGAACTCATTAGTGCTTTTGTTATCTCTTTTCCACAGGCTCTGAAAAGTGAAGAAAATCATAAAGATACCAAAGGAAGTGAAGAGAAATCAGGTGCAGTTCCATGTCATTTATTTTGGTT
>NC_068997.1:46122710-46123915 GCF_001194135.2 Octopus bimaculoides | reverse complement strand
CTACTAGAAGTCCAAGCTGTCCAAAGTCCCAGTCTTAGAGAAAATAAGCACTGGGGTAGAATTTTTCAGCTAAACCCTTCATTGCAGTACCTGAGCATAGCCTCAGTCCAGTGACTGGAACAAGTAAAAGAATGAAAGAAGATATATATATATTATATTATATTATATATATTATTTATATTATATGTATATATATATATATATAGAGAGAGAGAGAGAGAACACAAAACAATTATAAATTCGATTCAATTTAAATATTTTATACAAACTAATGACACATCTCATAAATATACATGTATTTAGTTCCAGCTATTCACCCATCCTTCCATCTCCATGAATGCACACTTTCTTGCTGGTACTGAATTTGCTGGCGTTTTAATCTTTGAAGAAAATGACATGATTCTATTATATATAGGTTAATTTACAATTAGAAATCAAATTTAATATTCATTTCATTCCTCTTAATCAAATGTTCTTGTTATTTTTCAGATAATTTAGCTACGTTGGTAAACATTGAGGTGAGTTTTTTCTTTTTCTTTTTTTTCCTAAATTTATTTCTAAGTTTTTTTGGACTTGTAATTATCTCAACTTAGTCTTGCTCAAGAATTTCACTAAATTACATAAAATACCACTGAAGAATTTTGCCCCATTCTCATCCCATGCTGTTTCACAGCCAGTGTTAGTTTGTTTACATTCCCATAATGTTACAGTTTGGAAAATCACTCCAATACAATTAGTGCAAGACTTAAAGATGTAAGTACTAGGAGCAATTTGTTCAATGAAACCCATGGCTGAAACAAGTAAATATTAAAAGGCAGTTAATTGTATTAATTTGATTTTGAATAGAATTCACAGATGTATTCTATCAGCATTTTTCTGAGAATACTTTCATTTCCTTCCTACATCAATTCACTCTCTCTCTCTCTCTCTCTCATGCATCTCATTCTAATTACATACAACAAATTATATATAATTACATAACAAATTATTTAATGTGTCACTTTAGACATTTTAGCAGCCATACAGAATGTCATGTGTATGTGGACTTTTTTATTTGGTTAACTTGATATTTTGACAATTTTAGGCTTTCTGTGAAGAGAAATATCTGGAAGAAAATCAATCTACTGAAGATATTATTAGTAAGTATCAGAATTATATAACTAATGATACAGATTTTGTATATGCATTTATGTGTGTTAAGATTA
>NC_068997.1:46121210-46122666 GCF_001194135.2 Octopus bimaculoides | reverse complement strand
GTGTGTATGTATATATTGAGTTGTCTGTGTTTCAAATTTTATTGTTGACTGATCACCTCTCTTTCTGCCTCTACTTATTGCTTTCTCTCCTTTTCTGAGCTACACTTTAAGACTGCCATACCCCATCTTCTTGTATCTACTATAATTGTCATACCGTCTTGGGTCTGCTCTTGATGGCCTCCCCACACCTTTGTCTCCCATTCTCTATAGTCATCTCTACATACTTCTGACATTCATCTCTGTCACTGTACATCTCTCTCTCTCTCGAGCCTCCCCACTCATAATCTCTTTATTTTCTGGTCTATCTACAGGTTTGTTATACTGCTGCTTTCCACCCTTCTTGCACTGCCACTCGTCACCTCTTCCTTCTTGAGCCATTCCAATTTCTCCCACCTTCCTTTCCCTTCTCATACTGATATTTACGGATCAACCACACCTCCAGCATTGTTCCTTCACTACATCCATCTCTACCCCCTTCTCTAACCATCTGTTATTACTCTCATTTCTCATTCTGATTAACATACCCACCCATCTGTCCTCACCTGCTGTCCATATTCTCTCCTATACTCACCTTGTTTTGTCTTGAGAGTACTCTCTGACTCTTTGTCACTACCATCACTGTCTTCTTTCCACTTACTCCCACCCACCTTTACATTATGTCGGTGTAGCCATTTATTTTCTCTAGAAGAAGACACCTGAGCCTGTCTCTCTATCATACTCTGGCCTCTGAACACCTGGCATAACTTCCAACTCTGCTACAATCCCATTCAGTGCTGGGTTCTTTTCCTTTGTCTTGCAAGTTACTTGGTGACCTCCCTCATGTTGGTGTTATGGAAAAAGCACCCAGTATACTCTGTAAAGTGGTTGGAATTTTGAAAGGCAACTGAAATGTAGTAACCATGCCAGATCTAACATTGGAGTTTGATGCATATCTCTAGTTCTGTTGGATCCTTTCGAACTGTTCAACCTATGCCAGCATCAAAGACAGATGTTAAATGATGATGATTCTTGCAAGAACATGGGTGATAATACCGGGAGATGTATCAGTCATAATAACTTTTTATACTGTAAATAAATTAGGTGTGTTATTCTCCTTAGCAGATTGTTTTATCTCTGTCTGCTGAGCTGACAAGTTACACTCTTCACAGTAACATATCATATGGGCAAGAAGTGTATTAGAACCCTTTCTGCCAATGTAATCACTAGTTAATATGCAATACAATGTCCTCATATTCAGGTGTGTGTAACTGAATTTTAGACTGAAGTTTTAAATGATACTGTTATACACACTAGTCCAGTGTGTATCAGTATTATGTAGTGTAGTTTAATTAATTCAATGTCATGTCATACACAGTTGTGTGAAACTGTTTTAGTCTGTGTTCAGATGTGTGTAATATAGGTTTGTGTAACTGAATGATGTAGAATACTGATGTTGAATTATTTTTTTTATTTCCAG
>NC_068997.1:46116389-46119587 GCF_001194135.2 Octopus bimaculoides | reverse complement strand
TTGATCCCTGACAAAACTTCTGTGGGAGACCTTACAGAGGATCGACTGCTTTCGAGTGATACCAAACCATCAGATATGTTGACAGAGAATACCTTTGATAAAGACCAGTTTGAAGAAGAACTACCTATCTCTTTAGATACGGACAAAGACACTTGTACTGTTCTGCAGGTAACGAACATTTACTACAGCTATTATATTGTTCTACTAACTAAATTACACTACTTGATAATTAGTTTTGGATTTGACATTTTTAATTTAATAATATGTATGAAAATAATTTTTGGTTGGGTCTGGTGGTTACTTACATTTAACAGAGTTAACCAGTTATAAATTTCACTAACTTTTGAAACAGAAAGCCATTTGAGATCCAAATATCTTCATACATTTACACAATTCCATCAGATATAAAGATAAGCAATGGAATACGACTGTATGTATTTTGTTTCATCATTTGTTGCTGTTTAGTCATGTCAGGTGTTTTCTTTGCTTTTTTAGGAAGGACCTGATGAAACATTAATGGATACCACAGGTATGTCATTCATATGCATTAAATTTCCTAAAAATTATCATTTTGTATACTTTGGTTGACCTTATTCAAACTGTTGAGCCATTCTCCACTTTTCAGTGAAAGTAACACGACACCACCAAATATATTCATACAAACTGATTTTTGCCAATAATATATATATATATTGTGAATGAAGGTTTGTTATTTATAGAGGTCGTATAAACTTCTAGTTTAGAATTAACTATATTGGTTCAATATATGATAGTCGACTACTAATCTGCTATATGGTGTTATTTGAAGTATATTTGCTGTCATTACACCACTGATTGTTGTTTTTTACAGTATTATGTATTTATGATATTTCTCTTTCAATGATCCAGTTTACTTAACTGTGGAATAAGTACCACACTGATGAGCATTTATTTCATTGACTGAAATTCCTTTATGTAGCTTGAAGAATTAACCAGCAATTCCAGTATTCTAGAATTGATAATGAAATTTTGAAGCATTGTAAAAGCAAGAACATTGTTTAACCTTTCCTTTTTGATAAGGATTCTCAATTCTTGCTTCTCTGCTATAATGTGTGTGTGCGTGCGTGGCTTAAAGTTAAGTGGTTTGTACTTTTCTTGTTCATATTGCGTAAAAGCAAAAATATTATTTGCCCTTTCCTTTTTGATAAGGATAGTCAATTCTCCTCTGCTAGAGTATGTGTGTAGCCTTAATTCATCAGTAGTTTTCTTTTTTATATCATGTGTTGCAGTATCAAGTGTATTTTATTTTTGCTTCATGTTTAGTTTAACCCTTTAGCAATTATATTACTCTGTCAAATGTAATGTTTATGTATTCACATTGTTTTGAATTAATCGTTCATTATCTCATAACATTGAGTTTTTGATGTTGTGACTATTTTTAGAGTGATATTGTTGGGTATGTTTGAGATGCTGGATCTGGCCAGTTTGAATATAAAACAGGTAGAATATTTGGACCAGATCTGGTCAATTAAAATGCTAAAGAGTTAAAATTAGATTTAGATGTATAATTTTGGATATCTACTTGTTTCATCAAATTCAGCGTTTTTCATGGGGAAGCGTGCCATGTTTTGAATATTGCTTTGTTGCTTTAACATAAGCAAAAGGTGACTTCATTTAGAGATGAGGTGGAATAAGATTGTGTGAGACTCATGCTTTTTTATAGTGCAATAATATGAAATAGAAGCAGAATTAAAACCAGAATTTAGCTAGTTATCTGATCCTTATCTCTGTAATATTAGTATTGCCAATAATTGTCATCTGATGTAAACAAAATACTCCAGATGTGTAAAGAAGAAGAATTGGAATGTTAGCTCATTCATGCCATTCCACTCTGATAACAAAACTCAAAATATGGTTGTGAGCTTGGTCATGTAAGTTGGAGAATTAATCTGTTAATGCTTCAAGAACAAAATGTGTACAAAATAGCATAAAATAATTTCTAATAATTCATGACACCTGCAGAAGTAGTTCTACGAACAATGAAAGTTAATTTTAGCATAATTAATAAAATAATGGATGAATAATTGTTGATTCAAGGTAATGGTTGGACAGGTCTTTTTTCAAGGAATAGAACTATTAGTTGAATTCAAAATTTTGAATCCTGTATTCAGAATGTGTTATATATTTGTGTTTGGAGATATATATAGATATATCTATATACACACATACATGCACACTTGTCTCTTACATTTCTGAACTGTAATCTATTTAAGATACTGTTATATAATGTTTTGTACAGGTATATATGTGTGGTGTGTATGTCTATAAGTGTGTGCATGTGTGTATATGTATATATATGTGCATGTGTGTATATATATCTATATGTGTATATACGTATATGTACTTATATATGTGTGTATATATATATGTATATGTATATATACATATATGTACTTATATATATATGTGTGTATATATTTATATATATACTTATGTATATATACGCGTGTGTATATATATGTCTGTATCTATACAGGGTGATTCAAATGTCACTATACATAGGAAACATTTATTTTTTTATTAGAAATAGTTAAATAAAAAACTATTTCTTGTAAAAAAATAAATTGTTCTTATGGTGACTTTTGAATCACCCTGTATGTATGTGTGTGTATACATATGTATGTGTGTGTGTGTGTATATATATATGTATATATAATATGATTATACATTTTACCTTTTGTACATATGTGTGTTTTAAAACTTTACTGTGGTTTAGTCAGAGGAGGCTGCACCAATGACGTTTGTAAGACACTAGGCTGGTGGAGGTAAAAGGAGATAGAAATTATGAATCCAGAGTCGCTGCTAACTACTACTTGATCCCTTAATTAACACGGTTGGAACTGGTTGGGTCTGTGTTTGCTTGAACCAGGATGTCCTCCTGAGGCTGGATTTCGCTGGATGACTATTCCATCTTTACCTCTTAACAAACACTATCCAATGGATGCTGCAATCCGAAGCAGTGCAACAGAATACTGCGTTGTACAGAAATCTTGTTTTCAATGATTTCAATAATTATATATACTGGCTGTGCCAGGTGTTAGTGAACACAAATTTAGCAGAGCATAAATGGAAAACAACCTAACAGTTTTACAAGGCATATTACCAAATTTTAACTTTCTCATTTCTCTTTCAGACAAATCAACAAGTCAGATTCCTATG
>NC_068997.1:46112851-46113563 GCF_001194135.2 Octopus bimaculoides | reverse complement strand
AAGTCAGATGTTAAATGATTACCAAATTACTGACGCATTCTCCACAGGAACAGATTAACCAATATCAAGAAGCCAAGTTATCTGTTTTGTTGAAGATGGCAACTACAATTGAAGCGGAGGAGGAGAAGGAGGAGGGATCCCGAAGTTCCCAAGAATAAAATAACAGGACTTAGTCGATGTTAGATAATAAATGATTTTGACAAGATACAAATTGGAAGATGTTTGGAAAGCATGAAGACTGAGTTTAAGATTCCTGTATTCCAGCCATGTTCCTGCTAAATTAGCAGTTAATGTTTAGGGAGTTCCACATTTCTTGCTGACCTCTTTTTAGTTTCATGAAGACTATAGTCCCTTGTGTTTTTGTACATTTTTCTTCATGAGTGTTGGTCATATGCTGCTGATGTGTAGTGTCAATTGTTAGCTAGTTTAGGTAATCCATTTATTGTCTTCACCAGTATCTTCATTTGAAGTTAGTGTCTTTTGTATTCATTTATTCCTGAAAAGGGATAATAAATAACTCTCACAAAATCACGTTTTTCAGCAGGTAAGCTTCTTTCATCATTACGCTTTCCCCCTTTATGCATTAGTAACTTTTTTTATAGAAGTATTCACATAATATATAATGTGTAGAACACCTCTGCTTTGTTTAATGTTAGTTATGTTGTTACATCATTCTTTATCCCTTACAAAATAAACATGTCTTAAAGATGTG
>NC_068997.1:46109122-46112224 GCF_001194135.2 Octopus bimaculoides | reverse complement strand
ATATATATATATATATATATATATATATATATATATATATATATATACACATACATACATAGCCCTTATCTGTTCCTTTAATATATATCTCTACATATCTATAGTTAGGGTCCTAGAATAACATCGTTTGAGTTGCTAGTTGAATGTAATTCATATGAATGACATTCACTATTCATAATCATCATCCTAATATTTCTAAACATTTGTTTTATTGTTGCAGTTCTTCAGCTTCTAAACCCAAAGTTATCAAGAATATCAAAAGTAAGTTGTTTTTTTTTCTACTTGTTCTGGACCCTATTGTTATTCACTAAGGTTGTTTTCAGTGTGAAGTATTTATTTGCAGTTTTAACCTTTAAGTGTCGTATTTGCTGGTAATCTTTTCATATTGATTTATTTTTGTATTTAATAGGCAATGACCAAAACAGTCGGAATCTGTGGGTCAGTGGTCTTGCCACAAGCACCCGTGCTACAGACCTTAAAGTGCTTTTTACCAAATATGGCAAGGTATGTTGAATAAAATCTGTTTCTTCTATTTCATATAATTTTTTACTAATCATATTTATTACTAATTAGTACTTATATTCACACTATCTATGCTAGTCCAATGTGTGTTTACTCTGTAAACAACTTCTTTCTCTTCTCCAAATGTAGCCACTGCTAAACCACCACCACTCTCTGCTTTGTGTGTCGTTGTCCATAACACTTGCATGTACTGCTTGACATACCTTCCCTGCTCGTTTGAGCCCTCTGGCACTTATGGTTAGCAGAATGGTCAGAACTCCACCAGTTCTATACTATTTTCTTTGATATATATATATACTTGACTCTGAACATATCAGAGACAGCTAGGCAGGTGACAGAAATTCACCCTTACACACCAGGCAGCTTTCTTGTAACATGAAATCTGCAAAACTACCATCTGTAATGCAAAGGATGCTGCCATGTATGGTACAACCTGTAAGCTTTCTCATTTCCAAAAACAACTACTGATCTTGTTCGTTTTCAAAACTGATTTGAGCCATCTTTGCAAAATCCTTCTCCCTTCCACTTCTCTGGTTCTGCAACCAATACTCTTGAGCAGGAAGCCTCTACAGGGATTGCTTACTTTGTCTCCATCTCCACATGGCATACCCTAAGTAAATCCTCTCTCAAAACTTTTGTTTTCCACTCCACCACCACATACATGCCAAATGCAAAATCTCTCCCAATCATCTCAAAACAATAATACCTTTAGCCATGAAATCTGTAGCTAACCCTATCCTCACCAAACTTTTCAATTTGACTCCATATATCTCAGTCTTTGGATTCTTGTTACAATATGTCCCGTTTCCTGGAAATTACCCCAACTATCGTCTTATTGCACTCACTTTCAATTTGTCAGAGATGATAGTCTGTCAAATAACCTTCTCTAACACTCAGAATCCATCTCTCCCCTTGATAACCTCCACTACTGCTTACATAAAGCCAATCTACTGGAGACATATTCTTCTTCACTCATCAGTAGCTCGGTAAGTTTTTACTCTTAGAAAAATACTTGAAGAAAATAATGTTGCAAAGCATTTCACTGTGATTTATGTGCCCTAAATCTCTGAGTATATCTAACTGCCTGTGGGTTCTTGGATTGGAGGTTTCCTGTCAGGTGACTAGAGCTTCAGCATGTGCATGTCTATATCTCTCTTAGACTCACATTCCATTAACTTTTGGTCTGCTCCATGGTTCAGTTTGTGCTCCTTTTGTGTCACCTTCAGTGATACCCACCACTTCTATGTAGATGATAACCACACTTCAGTCGTCCCTTATCTTTAGCCCCCAACTTTCATCTGCATTCACCGGATGCCAAACCTGCACTGACTTCTTGAAAACTTTCTTCAAGAAAGGTGTATCTATCTTGACACATTGAACAACACAGTGACACAGACACTATCAAGAAAAGTAAGATCGTCACCCACCCCAACTCCTGTTACACTTTCTCAGTATGAAGGTCATGCAGCAACTGGACTGTAGAGTGTTTCTTAAAAGTGCTAGGCCTTGCTCTGGCTAAGGATCTCCTGCTAAATGTATATTCTCATCATAACAATGCTTCATTACAAATTCTGGTCTTTGTTTTTAGGACCAGAAAATACTTCAACTGTTAGCCTTCTACACAGCTCAGATGAAACCTCCTTTAGTATACTCCTCTCACATCTGTTGCTATTCATAAACCGCATCCAAGTGAAATGGCACTCACCTGAATGGTATGAAGACTTTTGTCAACATACTCAGGCTTCCAGTTGAAGGACCTGCTGTCTTTTCTCTCTTCCCTTATCTATGCCTTCTGCTGTGGGGTCTGTTCCTTGGAACTGGCTTGTCTTGTGCTACTCCCACTTCTTGACGCTTGATTCACTTTTATTTTGTTAGTGACATTATGTGTACACCTACTTTAGAGCCTATAGTAACTCCTGCTCTTAGTCCTTTTTTTCCAGAATGTGAACTTTCTAGACAGCTGACATTGTAACTATTTAAGCAAATTATCGATCATATAGATTTTTTTTCAGTCTTGGAGAACCATAGACATTGCCTTTTTATTAGGACCAAACCAATTTAAGAAATGCTTCTTGTAACGAGTTTCACTTGACTTCTGTTTCAACCATTTACTGCTTTTAATCTATGAAATGTAGAAATAATTTATTAGTATTGGTAATATTGATGAGTATTGGGCTGAATAAATACCAAAATAAATTTTTTGTATAAAATTTAATTTAGATTTTGTTTTTGTCTACATCAGGTTGTTGGTGCCAAAGTAGTGACAAATGCACGGAGCCCTGGTGCTCGATGTTATGGTTTTGTAACTATGTCTTCTTCACATGAAGCTTCTAAATGTATTCAGCATTTGAATCAGACCGAACTGCATGGCCGTATGATATCCGTTGAAAGGGTGAGTTATCCTAAGTTCGTTATTTTGTTTAGAGACCCAGTTATGTGTGTGTGAATGTATAACATGCAATGATATTAGTAATAATCTATTGGTAGAGAGATGTGTGATGATAAACTGTAGATTGTATGTGTCTATTTGCACATAGTACAAATACATCGTTAATAAAGGAGTAGGGATGAGGTGTCATA
>NC_068997.1:46104528-46109044 GCF_001194135.2 Octopus bimaculoides | reverse complement strand
AATATTTCCTTTATTTTTCAGGCTAGAAAAGAACCTACAACTCAGACTAAAGCACCAGAAATCAAGTCAGGAGAAAAGAAAGTAGAAAAGGCTGAGGTGAAGAAAGATGGTATGACTTCTTCCAGTGTTTCATATTTGTACTCTAAACAGAATTTGGCTCTAGAATTCCAATGTAGAGACTCTACAAGTCTTTGCATTGAAGTTAGCTGAACTTAGTGTTTCATGTTACTAACCAAGTAATTAGTTTAATAAAACCATTGGCATTTCACAATTATTTAACTACAATAATAGTATTCAAAAAATCACAAATATCAGGTGTGACTGTGTGGTGCTTTAGGCGAGTGTTTCCTACTATAGCTCCAGGCTGACCTAAGCCCCATAAATGGATTTGGTAGGCAAAAACTGAAAGAAGTCTGTTGTCCATATATTACATATATAAACCTATCTGTGTGCCTTGACTTTGTGTGATAGTTGTAAAGAAATGTTGCCATGGTGCAAGCAGTGTCCTGTGTTTCTAATCTTCCTTGAAACATGTCTGGTCCTGAGGGCATATTACCTCACTTGGAAACGTGACTGTTGGTGACAGGAAGGGCATCTATCCATAGAACAATCCACCTCAACAAATTCTTTCTGCTCCATGGGAGCATGGAAAAGTAGGCATCAAAAATGATGTTGATGGTGGTTACCTTGACACAATAGGTATCTCTATACTGCCTTCAAATTTATAGATTGTGATGGTGTTTTTGTGTTTGCAGAGAAAAAAGATGGTGTGAAGAAAGTTGAGAAGAAAGATTTAAAGAAAGATGACAAAAGCAGGAGAACATCCAACAGAAGAGATGACAAAAGACAAACTAGCAGAATCAGCGGAAGTCATCACAAAAGCTCAGGTCAGTCGCATGTGTGTGTGTTTTGCTTTTTTTTTTAAACTTGGAGTATATCCTGATTTTTGCTGGGTTAGATTAGCAGGATTTGTAAGCATTTTTCTAGTGTGTTTTAAGTGCCACTGAAACTTTGTGGTTAACAATATGGTCTCAACTTCAGTCCCACTTCATGAAACATTCAGCAAGTGTCTTTACTCTATCTCCAATCTGACTAAAGCCTTGTGAGTTGACAGAAGGTGGAAGAAACCTATTGTATGTGTATGTATCTATGTGTAGAAATGTGTGCTTGTTTGTACCATTGTCTTGACAGCACATGATGGTTGTAAATGTGCATTGCCCTCATACAAGTCTTATTTATTTTTGGTCTTCTGTGTGAAAGATCTGTCTAGCCATAGGAAGGTATGATCTTGTTTAGAAATAGCTGAGAGTTGGCATCAGGAAAGGTATATGACGATAGAAAATCTGCCCCAACAAACTCCATCTGACCAGTGCAAGCACATACAAAAAAGTGAACTTTAATTGATGGTGGTGAATGATTTACTGTTTCAGATAAATCTCATGCAGCTACACCGAATAAGAGTGCAGCTAAACCAGCAACAAGTTTGAAACCATCTACAAAAGAAGGCTCTGAGAAAAGTGCAGAGCCTGCAGCCGCAGCAGCAGCAGCAAGCACCAAAGAGAAAGTTCCCAGTACAACAAAGCCTAAACCCCGAGGGCCTGGTGACCCTTCTTCCAAGAAAGATATTTTATCATTTGCTCAAATAAAAGTAAGTACAATTTCATGTAGGTGTTTTTTAATGTGGCTAAAGTGTGTAGTTGAAGTAGAATAAGATAAATAATTTTGCCTTGAACAAACTAGAGTGGCTAATTTCGCTTATTTGATCCTGAAACTTGAGTGCTTGTCATCATTTACTCCACCCTAAAACTAGAGTGGGTAACTTATTCTATCCTGAACTTGTAGTGCCTAATGTCACTTGACCCTGAAACTAGAGTGGCTAACTTCACTTACTTGACCCTGAATCTGGTCTGGTTATCATCCTTGATCATTTCTTAAAATCATGAGATAGAGCAGGGGTTTTCAAACTTTTTGACTTGCAGACCCCTTTATATTTCAGGCTTTACCTTAGGGACCCCCTTATAAACGCTTATGAAATTTATACATAAATATTTGCTTAAAATAACATATATTTTTACATTTATTTATTTAACAGTATTTAACAAATAGGTTTATTGTCAATTAAAAGATTTTGATTAAAAAACATATATAAAATCAAATTGCCCATAAAAAGTATTTGCTGTCCACAGACCCCCTGTCTTGTCCTTGCGGACCACAGTTTGAAAACCCCTGAGATAGAGCTCCTGTACCATAAAACTGATAATACCTGGAGTGTTAACATTGAAATGCAGTATCTTCCAATGAAGGTCTTAGTGTGTAACATGGCTGAGATGTAACCTAAAGAAATCGTTTAAATTAAGCTGATTGATTCAGATGTGACTCTGCAATAGTCACAATAGTTGTGGTAGTAACTGTTGTGGCTGTTGCAGTACAGAATATGTAAAGAAACTTCAAACCAGATTAGGTGGAAGTAGGTCAACTATTTCATTAGAATACAGCCACTTACTCTGGATGTAGGACACTGGTTCAAGAGTAGAAGTTCAAATCTTTCTGCAGCTGTTATGTTTTGTCCTATTTGCTGTAATAAATGATATAATTGTACTTACTCAAGTTTGCTCAACTGATAAAATTTATTCCAATTTTACTTAGATTGAATGGTTAGTAAGAGGAGGGAATTGTAGCTCCTAGTCTAGTGTGGAAAAATTATGTAAAACAAAGAGATTTCCCTATTTATATCAGGATATAAGGGTATTATGATGTCAGAGTAGCAGCTTTTAGTGCTATACAGAACTGCTAAAATCTGAGATGCTTGTATTAAATTATTGTGGTATTTAGATTTGTCATGTTCTATGTCACTGTTTGTATAATATCAAGTCTTATTTTGTACGGTTATTTAGTTTTGTGTGGGTTTCTTTGTTGATTTTATGTCGTTTGTTTTATTCTTTGCTATTTAATAATTATTCTCTTTTCATATTCCATTCTTGAAAATAAAAACAAAACCCCACCAAATTTCTTGACAGAAGGAAAGAGAGCGACAGCGTTTACGTCAGAGACAAAGGAATCGTAGGGAACAGGAGAGGCGTCGGTTGAAAAAACTTGACATGGCCCGGATGCTTCAGCAGAATGTGGAACGGGAACAGAAGGAGGAGGTGAAAAGATTGGGCAAAGTTAGAGAGAAGATAAGGTTTGTGAAAAGTGCATTCACATTTAAACTGTTTTAAGACAGAATGTCATGATTGTGTGGGTGAGAAGTTTACTTCACACTCCCATTATACAAACTTCAGGGTCATTGTGTATCACATTAGACGAGTAATTTCTATCATAGTCTTCAGTTGACCAATGCTTTGCCAGTGAAATTTGATTGATGGAAAATGTTAAAAGCTGTCTGAGGTCATCTCTGTTATTGTGGTAGAATTATTGTGTTGTCATGTTCAGTACCGCATCTGGTTCTTCGGTGCCTTTAGCAGAGTATGCATCTTTTAGACAATAATTGTGGCTTATGAGGTATTTGGAATTTGGTCAGAAAGGTAGAGGCTAAGAAGGAAGATATTCAATATATATGAGAAGAAAATTAAAAACCAGAGCATGTAAGATGTATTGAGTGATATATTTATTATCTATTTATCTTGTTTAAATTGTGTTAGCAATCTCCTGATATTTTTCTTTTTTAAGATCTGATAATCCAGCAGGTTGGTTGGCTACCATTGTAAATGTTTGATTCTGCTTTGGGATAACGAGAGGCTGACATATTTGGAGTACTTTTCTTCAAAATCCTTTCAAAGCCCAAGGAAGAATTGAACTTAGCAGTGAAAGTTTAAAAAATGGTTGTCAAATAAACAGTTCCTTGATTCTTGTGAACTGTTTGTTTAATTATCATGTGAGCCAATGATTGAAGGCCTTACAACTGTTACCATTCCCTTTTTTGACATTTGGACAAATAAGTAATTTCTCCTAGATTCAAAACAACATCTCTCAGGATATCTTTACAGTGTAACGTGTATCAGGGTACATAAAAGTTGGTGAATGTAGGCAGGGATTGTCATTTGTTTTCTGTTTAAATTCTTAATGTTATCCTTATGTTCTTTCACTCTTCTTTTCAGGTTAGAGAAAATGAAATTGGAAAAAATGAAACTGGAAAAGGAGAAACTATTAAGATACAGAATGGAAAAAGAACTTCTTGAAATAGAAAGACGTAATGTAGAGATGCGTTGTGCTGAGATGTTGCGGTAAGTTTAATCTCTAGAATACAGAAAAGCCATAGATAAAGGCATGTAGATATTACGTTAAAATCCCTTTTCTATAGGGAAAGTCAATAGCTGACAGATATTTTATCATTGTCCTAAGACTAGCATTTGCTATTTTCGATCCAAAAGGGGTTTTTAACCCAATATTTATGTTAATATTTATAGCTTTATCTCTACAGATAAAAATGAATTATTTCACATTCTCTCATCATTTCTAAATATTTACGACTCATTTTTTTTTCTTTTCTGTTTTGTGTTTTTTTTTAGTGTCTGAT
>NC_068997.1:46090416-46104487 GCF_001194135.2 Octopus bimaculoides | reverse complement strand
TGTCTGATACAACTTGACTGAATTTATTTTATTCCCTTTGAACAATTTCATGTTTGTTAGATTGGTGATTAGGTTGTAGGATTTTTCCTAATTGTGGAAAGTAATCTCAACTGAGATTCATATATATGTAAAGATATTGTAATGCTAATCTGTTGATCTCATAATGGAGGGTATAAGACATCCCCTCTGACTTATCCAACATCATGTTTATCACAACCACTGACCGATTAAAAAAAAAAAAAAACTCTGAGGAAGCCTGTATATGGTGTAGTTGCTTTATCTGCTAGCAATAACAGCCAATCTTCATATTCCACTGGCCATGACCAGAAAGAATACTTTTTATCATTATTTGGGGGCTGTTTACTGCTTTATTTTTGTTAAGTGGATATTAACACTTTGATAGTTTTGTTGAAACGTAAGTCAGCCCAGATTACATAGAACTATAATCAAAGGTGTTCTATCTATTATCATTCTACTTTTTTTTTCTGTTTGATCATTGTTTTTCTTCTAGAAATAATGTAGGACTACATTATTGAATGCAGTCAACATTTTGTTTTTTACTTTCTGGAAAGTTGAGGACAGCTTCCAGAAGTTTTGGGTGCCGTTTCTAGTTTGTTTAATGACTACATACATAGAGGTACCTTGTTAGCTTAACTGGTGTCCTGGTTGTTAATTGTTTTATAGTTGAGAAGGATTTTCGAGTGAGATCGTTGCCAGTGCCCCTGGACTGGCTCTTGTGCGGGTGGCACATAAAAGACACCATTTTGAGCGTGGCCGTTGCCAGTACCGCCTGACTGGCCTTCGTGCGGGTGACACGTAAAAGCACCCACTACACTCTCGGAGTGGTTGGCGTTAGGAAGGGTATCCAGCTGTAGAAACTGCCAAATCAGATTGGAGCCTGGTGTAGCCATCTGGTTTCACCAGTCCTCAGTCAAATCGTCCAACCCATGCTAGCATGGAAAGCGGACGTTAAACGATGAACGATGATTGTTTACTATCTCATATTATTTATAACTGCTTGTCATTCAATATAGCTATTGTTTATTTGATTTTGTTGTTTTTTTGTTTAATATCAGGTTAGAAGAGATGAGACATCCTGCAAAAAGACCTCATGATCGAAGTGGCTTTCGTGACAGAGAACTTTGGGATGAACGCAAACGCTCCAGGATGAGCAGTTCTGGCAACCCCTCTAGATTTGATCTTCCATTCCAGAATGAATCACGGTAAGTTGCCAATGCTGGAAACTATATTTTGTCGTTGATGTCTTATTGCCTGACTACAGTTCTAAATTAAAGTTTCTATTGCATTTCTCAACCTTTTGGCCTCTTAAGTGTGGCGTGTGCATGCTTATATATTCGCACCCTATACTTTTTACCCCACATGTTTCAGTTCATTTAATAAGCTGCAGCCATGCTGGGACACTGCCTTGAAGGGTTTTGCTGAACAGAATGACTCTCATACTTATTCGGGGTCTTTCACAAGACTGTTAAGTTGCAATCCCATAAACAAAACAAACTGTCAGCTGTGAAGCAGTGGTAGTTGGGAAACATAAATAGAAAATTACATGTGTGTGTGTATGACGTTTCCACTTGTTGTGGAAGTTATAGATGAAGACATGTGTCTAAGGTTCCACATCATGAGATTAACTCTGAAGCCACAAGATTGCAAAGCTAGCTCCCTAACCACACAGCTACTCTGTACCTATATTTGTTCAGTGTCAATATATTATCTTGCATAATAAGTGCTGATCTGCTTATATCTTGCATTTAGTTGGGCTTTTTAGAGAAATAAAGAACATGTTGAAGCTTGCATTGTTCAGACAGAATTTGTTGAGGCATGTTTTTTGTGGAAGACTGAAAACAAGCAACACCCCTGGTATGACAGTGATGCTTATTTACAACCATCACATGATGTCAACACAAAGTACACGCACACACATTTATACACAACAGGTTTCTTTAAATTTTCGTCTACCAAATCCACTCACAAGGCATTGGTGTGCCCGGGTTAATGGCAGAAGACACTTGTCCTATGTGTCGTGCTTTGGGACTGAACCCAAAACCACATCGTTGGAAAGCAAGCTTCTTGACCTCACAGGTACGCAAGCTTCAGTTATTTGGTTACTAAAATATCACATCTGTATTTGCATTGAGTTCTTTAAAATATTATCTTGATCAGTGATGAGGGTAATAATCTTTTAATATCCATCTTCCACACCGACATCGATGGTGTGACATGATCTGATGGGATGAAGGACTGCATCATGCTCCTGTATCTGTTTTAGTATGCTTTCTTAGAACTAGGTTTTTTTTTTCTGTTCAGTGGAGTGTGACTACAGTAAGGACGGAGGCAGCTGTATGCTAAGTGATAAGAGGTTAAAGTACGATCAGGGTGTAGAATAGGTTTGTTAATGTGAAGTGTGTTTGTGTATATCTTGACTCAGTGGTCAGTGACTGCAAATTGAATAAAGGTATACTAAATATCACACAAGATCAATTCTGATTCATAGAAATTATCGTAGCTTTGAGAGAAGGTAAACAAAAACCTGCTGGTGATTACTACTGACTCTGATTGAGGAGGAAATACAATTTCAAGAACCAAGGAAAAAGCCGTCTGTTTTCTCTGCAAACGAGTGAACATGTTTCTGCCTCAATAAGCATCATTAATGTAAAAGTTGTCATATTTCATTATATATATATACATGTATACACACAATTATATATCTCATTTCATCTGGGGTTTTTTTCTCTCTCAGCTATAATGAATATGAGAATACTGATTACGGAAGACGAGTTGAACATTACGATAGAAGGGACAGCAGAGCTTTAGAAGGTGGAAGCCGCTATGATGAACGTAAAGAAAGAGAAATGATGAGAAGGGAAATGGGTCCTTTCCGAGATATTCGAGTCAGAGATGAAAGACGAGCTGAAGATCGTTCTCGAACAGATGAAAAACTCAACAGGTAATTTGTGTTTTTAAACATAACTTTTTTAGTTTTGATTTTATACTGTTCTATTGGTTGGTATTGATCTACACACTAGCTGCTGTATGGCTGTTATAAACATCATCTTTCATATCAGTGAGAGTTTGTGTAGATAAGTTTTGGGTCAGTGTTGGTGTAAACAATCTTTTATAAACTGAGATATGTTTCGACCAGTGATTGATCTAACATAATAGCACCACCTGGCGAAATGCTTAGCGGTATTTCGTCTGCCGCTACGTTCTGAGTTCAAATTCCGCCGAGGTCGACTTTGCCTTTCATCCTTTCGAGGTCGATTAAATAAGTACCAGTTATGCACTGGGGTCGATATGATCGACTTAATCCGTTTGTCTGTCCTTGTTTGTCTCCTCTGTGTATAGCCCCTTGTGGGCAGTAAAGAAATAAGAAATAAAGAAATAAAAAAATAATAGCACCACCTGAGGTGAATGTTGATTGATTGATCAGCCTGTATACATTGTCCCTTACACAAAGTTTTAAACGCCAATGTTACAAAGTAATTTGCTAATTTTGTATCTGATTTTTTTTTTTTACTTCCAGGATGCCCTTTGAATTAAGAAGAGATATGGGACCAAATGGAGAGCCTGATCGAAGATATGTTGGTCCCGATCGAGGACGTGATAATGATCGACGAAATTTATCAGCTCACGATAGATTGGGCAGGGTGAGAAATTCTGTTGGTAAGTTTCCCCTTGTTATTTTGTTGGGTTCTCTCTCCCCTTCTTTTATCTTCCTTATTCCAATCATTAGACTGCAGATGCCATGGCACTGCCATCAGGAATATTAATGCAGTACTCTTTTCCCTGCCTAGTAATTATTCTTTCAAATGAGGACCTCTCATATAGGCACCCATGTTTATATCACTGGCAGGTAATAATCTTCCAATGCATCTGCTGCAACTGTCAGGTCACATGATGTTGCTCTTCCTTGAGCTTCTCAATGGCAGACGTCCAGCTAGACATAGCAGTCAAATTCTCCCTTGCAAATAGCCAGTGGGATTAGCAAAAAATAATAAAGAGCAACAGAAGTGGTATTAATACCAAAAGGTAATATTTATCTCTCACTTAGGCACTGAGCTGACAGAATTGTTAGAAGGCTGAGCAAAATTCATTAATGTTATTTAGTCTATTTTGATGTTCTGAGTTCACATTCCACTGAAGTTGAGTTTGACTTCCATTCTTTCAGGGCCAATAAAATAAGTATCAGTTAAGCACTAGGGTTGATATAATCGATTTACTCCCACTTCTAATTTTGCTGCCCCTGTGTCAAAATTTGAAATTTGCCAAACCATTGAATTACAGGGATGTGAACACACCAACACTGGTTGTCAAATGCTAGTGGGAGACAAAGACACACATACGGTTGATGGTCTTTCAGTTTTTCTCTGCCATATCTACCCACAGGGCATTGGTCAGCTTGAGGCAATAGTAGAACACACTTGCCCAAGGTGCCACCCGGTGGGACTGTACCCAGGTCCATGTGGCTGAGAATCAAGCTTGTTACTCTACAGTCATGCCTTGTGAATACAATTTCACACCCTTCCTCCACCTTTCTCTTACTGCCCCTCTCCCATTTTCCTCCTTTAACACTTTAAGATTTAAACTTGCTGCATTGAGACCAAATATTTTACCTGTTTTCTATACAAGATCTGACCTCTCATACCTCCCCTACAGTGTCATTCTCAAAATAAACAATCACTTCATTAAAATCTTGAAGCTATAAGATAATGCATGACTAATTCAAAACAATGTGAATGAAAAAACATTACTTTCAACAGAGTAATCTGAATGCTAAAGGATTAAGCCCTGTTCTTCTCCATATCTCTTTTGTCTTTTCTTTTCATCAATATTCTCTTCATTTTATTTTGACATCAATTCCTTTCACGCTTTATTTTTCATATTCGTGTATTTATTAATACATTTTCTATGTTTTCTTCCTTCTAGGTGGTGGACCTGACCAGAGACCTCCTTGGGGTTCTGGCAGTGTTGATAGGAAAGTGGACAACTGGTCCCACATGCATGGAGACATGGACCAATCCAACGAACCGTGGCTTAGTAACCCCATGGACAAAACGGGGCGTGATGCCAGTGGGGCATTTGTTGACAATAGTAGACCTGGTAACAGTGGGGGGATGGGACAGAACATGGGACCTGGTAATATGTTTGGCAACACTCAGTCACACAGTAGGATCATGATGGTTACACATGGTGGTGGTAGTAGTGGTGGCAGTGGCGGTGGTGGTGGTGGTGGTAGTAATATGAGTGGACGTATGCAAGAGCCTCGTTTTGATGCTTATAATATTATGGGATCTATGTGAAATCCAAATTGAGGACTGAGGTCTGAGTCATGTTGAAGTGTTTGATTTGGAGGGGCTGAGGGTGTCTCAGACAGATAATAAAACCCTGCCCCCCAGCCAATATATCATCCACATCCTGCATTCCATTTGTCACGTAGTGCTTGGTTCTTGGACATCCAATCATATTTCTGCCCTTCCATATTTTAACGCATGCACACACACAGACACACACACATAAATATATATATATATATATATATATATATACGTACTGCCTTCTCCCTATCTTCACTCTACTCCAACATTACTGTCTTAATATATTTATTTCCTTCATATTTGTTGCTATATTTTATTACTGTTATTCCCGACACACACTTCCCACAGTTGAATATATTAATGAAAAAGGAGGGGTCGGAGCCCAGATATATTGTATTCATGAAAGTGGGGGGAGAGGGGAAGAAGAGCAACCACAGAATGTAATAAAGAAGTGAGAGAGACCACATAGAATTTAATATATGGAGAAATAAATTTTATTCACTATAAAACACACCAAGTATTATGTTTGTTATTTTTATTTATTCTGTGTGTATTCCTCATGTCTCAGTGGAGGCGCAATGGCCCAGTGGTTAGGGTAGCGGACTAGCGGTCACAGGATCGTGGTTTCGATTCCCAGACCGGGCGTTGTGAGTGTTTATTGAGCGAAAACACCTAAAGCTCCACAAGGCGCCGGCAGGGGATGGTACCGAACCCTGCTGTACTCTTCCACCACAACTTTCTTTCACTCTTTCTTCCTGTTTCTGTTGTGCCTGTATTTCAAAGGTCTAGCCTTGTCACATTGTGTCACGCTGAATACCCCTGAGAACTACGTTAAGGGTACACATGTCTGTGGAGTGCTCAGCCACTTGCACGTTAATTTCACGAGCAGGCTGTTCCGTTGATCGGATCAACTGGAACCCTCGACGGAGTGCCAACAATTCCTCATGTCTTTATTTCTTTCTATATTATTAATCAATACAAACAATTTTGGCAAGAAGCTGATGTTTCTTTACGGATTGTACAGCAGGCGCCTGTGCTTTAAAGCTGCTAAACTATCTACTTCTTAATAAGTAAGATATCCATACACTATGACAGAGTACTTAAACACCGGAAAACGGTCATTTTTGGCGACGAGACAATGATTCAGATTATAGATGATTGCCCAAATTTTGTTTGATTAGTAGATGGTCATTCTCTAACACAGGACCATTTCTTAAAAACGCTAAAACATCCAGCGCAATAATGATCTGGGCTTTTATTTTTCTATGGGGGAACTGGATGTAGTCATGTTATTGAAGGAAAACTTCATTGTGAGCATTGCATAAAAGACAGCATCGACTAATTTCCAAACTGTGGCAGCATTTTTCAGCAAGATAACGCCCCAATTCCTGTTGGCAAGCATTCAATGGATTCCCTTTGTCAACATGATGTAACACTGCATCTTTGACCTCCATCTTAACCAAATTTAAAGCCCATCGAAAACCACTGGAGTATATATAAAAAAAATTTTTTTTAAACCGTATAGTCACTACGGTCTCGAATGAAACAAGTAGAAACATTCAATCCTTCATTCAAGTGTGGTATAGAGATGATGAAATAGGAAAATGTGCCAAAAGTTGGTGGAATCTCTGCCCATAAGAGTAGATGCAGCTCATTCTAAAGGAGGTCCATTAAAATATTGAATAAACCTGGCGTTATTTGTTTCTCTCTACTTAATTCTGCATGTCCATTCGTAACTTACACTTTCGTTATTTTATTAAATTATTGAGAAAAATTAAAAACATGTTTATTTGACATTACGCAAACTTGTAATTTACAAGAAGAGTCCATTAAGGATTCCAGTCCTACACTAGCTATACAAAGAGATGGAGTGCTGTAACTGCAAACACCTTTGGATAAGTTCTTCATCCCTAAAACAGATGCTGCTCTTGATGATATTATGGGTGAGAGAGAGAAGTTGGGGTCCCCACCTCTTCCATCACACAGCAACAGTCAGTTTTTGTGATGAGTATGTGCTCTACAGCATTCTTATTAATATCCATGTATTTCTCTTCAAATATATACTAAACCTTTTTTATTTCATAAATATTCCATGAAAATCATGATTTGAATTTAGTAATTACATATATAACACTATATATAATTACATATATAATACAAAACCAAAGAAAGAAAAAAGCCAGAAAACGAGAAAGAAAGAAAGTATAAAACACCAATTCAACACTAGGTGCTCCTATTGGTCGCACACTACAAGGTTCAACGGAACTTACTGATGCAAGCCAACACACTCACGGAATTAGCGCGGGCGATGGCGAAGCTAAGTCATCAGAACAGCCAAGCACTCTCACCGGCATCACCTAACATCACGACGGTAAGGCGAGTCGCCAACGATAACCAAGAACTTCGTTGTTAACGGTCTAGCCCCTCCAAATGTCTCAAACACCTCAGGCTGGAATAAGATATTCACCGACAAGTCCCGATACTTAAGGATTTTGTTCCGTTCGGCTACGGAAGCAGTGACCCTCCCATTTACCGCAGCATCCATTATGTGGGTATGAACAAAGGAGTCACTACCTGTCACGTCCTAGATGAGGCAAACAATAAGACTATCTGGTCTCTTCCCATAACTTCTGCATAGTCCCGTCGGCTCCAGAATGGAAAGGATTTGAACTCGAGCCAGGCTCCGCTTTGTGTTTAAAAATAGTTATTTTTACAAGAGTAGTTTTTCTAACTTATATCTTTTACTTACTCCAGACATGCTGGGACATCACATTGAAGAGTTTAGTTGAACAAATCGACCCGAGTACCTATTTTTTAAATCTTATGCTTATCGTATAGCAATTTTGCTGACCCAATAAGTTAGAGGGGACGTAAACAAATCACCGGTTGTCAAGCCGGAGTAGAAAAACTAAAAACAAAAGAGAAAAAAAACGTCACACAGATACATATGGTGCGGCTTTAGTTGGCCCAGGCTATAATAGAAGATACGTGCTTATGTTATACAAGATTTAAGAACGCGGAGTTCCCTAAGGTGAGTCTTGACTGAAATATGAGCAAGAATTGATTTTGTTATAAAGCATAAAGGTCAAAGACACAGTAATGTGAGGGTCATGTCATAATGTGCCATCTGGTGGCTACAACAAAAGAGGCAGTTTCAACTAGAAGGGGAGCTAACTTGTGTAAATAAATATTGAAACTATTAATTGCGTCCTTAAGTTTTGCTTCAACGTGATATCAGGGGATCAACAACTCTCGTCAGTCACTTATATATAATAAATCATACCCTGGTCTGTGATAAGTTAACAGATCTCAGGGTTGTGGATCTTCGCAGTGAACTGGAAAAACGAGGTCTGGACAAGACTGGAGTGGAAAAAGGTAGGAGACATGTTAATCAGCGACGGTGTTTATATATAATACAGATATAAAGGCATAGTAGCATATAATAGATATAATAGTGTTTGGGTTTCGTGAATCTTCAAAAATCGTGTAAAAATGTCAAACTAACATAGGAATATTAGAAGAAAATTATGGTTTCATTGTGGGGAAAGTCATTGTAGCCATTTTAAACACAAACCGCTATAATGACTTGTTTATATTTTATAAAAGCATAACTGATTATTTGTTACTAAGTACTACTTCGTTATATATCTACTGGTAATCAGCCCCATCTCACCATTTACGGGAATCTAATGGAATATATAGAATCAGTTGTAAACGGAAAGCGAAAGACTGATGTGTAATGGCGGAGTTTCGAAACAAGCTCACCCACATAAGTTGGATTTTTCTGTTTTCACCGGGAGTTTTGAAAGTTTATTGGCGATCTATCGAAAGATCGCCAAAAAAATTATTTAGTTTAAAAAAAAATTATTTACTTTGTTTTAAAAAACCGTCATACACGTTTTGCGCATTCGCGCTAGATAGACGTTGTAGGATCATGTCTGGTATTTTGACGATGATTGTTTGGGGGCCCTCCTGACAAGATTCTTGCAACTGTGAGGATGGTGATTGAGGAACTCGTGGAGGCCTTAGCATCAACAGTTCCAAATGCAAGCTCTGGTTTGCATTCAGCTTCACATCAGCAGTCTGTTAACCTATTTACAGATTCCTTCCCCTCTATTGCGGTTCCTCCCTCATCAGTGTGGTTCCGTTTTTGGAGCCCCAATTACTGACCAAGCTTTCAAGTTCATCTTTTCATCCAAGATAGCAAACCTTGAGCAACTATTACAAAAAGCTTGAGGCAGTTGAGTTCCATCAAGGTTTTTTTATACTTCAGTTATTGTACTTTCTCAGAGTTAGTCCTTGTAGATTTTCATCATCTCTCCAGTGCTTCGATGACTTAATATCTTCGAGGAAATCGAATGTTTGGTCAATGTCAGACTCCTTCAGGAATCCTGTGTGCTTGCGAGTCTCTTTGTTTATTTCCCATCATCATATAACAACCAGTTCTGTTAAAAGTTAATGATGAATGATGATTATTTTAGCTAGAGTGTTGCTGGTCACACTGGGAGATGTATCAATCCTGATAATTTTATTTCAGATGCTAAATGAATTAAATGTGTTGTTCACTTTAGCAAACTGTGTTGTCTCCGTCTACTGAGCTGACAAGTTCCATTCTCATTTGACAGTAATATATTTTATGAACAAGAAGTGCATTAAAACCCTTTCTGCCATTGTTAATGTGACAATTGGATATAAAACAGCAACTTTGTTTCGTGCTTTTTTAACTAGTTAATATGTAATACAATGTTCTCGTATTCAGGTGTGTGAAACTGAATTTTAAACTTGTTAGATGTGCGTAACAGTATTATGTAATGTAGTGTTTTTAATCCACTGAAATTACTGTTCTGATGTTGAATTATTTTTTTATTTCCAGAAAACAAACTTATACAGACAACATGGATGAGGTTGGTGAATTTTGTCATATTTTTATAGATAATTTATTGTCTTCTATGTATTTTCCACTTGTCACTGTTTAGTATACTATTTTTCGGAGGTGTTACTCTGGCTGAAAAACAAAAATCTATTGTGTGATTAAGAGGCTTACTTTGCGACATGTGGATTCAGGTTCAGCCTTCTTACATGGCATATTTGGCCAGTGTCCTCTACTAGAACCCCAGGCTGTCCAATGCTTTGTAAACGAATCTGATAAACAGAAACTGTGTGCTTCTTGACAGATTGTAGTATACACAAATGTGTATGTATGATGGGCTTGTTTCAGTTTTTATTTACCAACTCCACTCATCAGGTGCCTATAATGCCACTCTTAATTTATCTTCTCTACTTTGGCATCAACCACACATTACCTAAACAGCTCATGACAAGCCTCTGTTGTTTCCATGAATAAAACACTGAGAAACATACTTCACTGGGTACATGATATTTTTTATTAATTCAAGAAAAACAGAATCATTGCACATATTAGGAAATAATCTTGTTCCTTTTTAATGCTTAACCTGCAAAGTTGATAAAACTGCTAGGATTCAGGAACACTGGATCTCTCCTGGTGATCATACTCTACTGTGATGTGTTCACTTAGTTTACTTTAGTGTTAGAATTTCAATGTCAGTTTGATAATGCTATCCATGAAAAAGACCAGTGAAGTACACAGACGTACTGTGGTCATTAACAACAATTGAATTTCATAACTGAAAAGAGCTTTACCTGTAGCACAGCAATAATCACTGTGAATCGCAAAGAAGAAAGTACTATTATTCTATAATAATAGGATAAAAATCATTATAGTAAAAAATGGAATACAGCAATAATTTAAGCATTCAATAAGAATAAGGTACTAATGGATATTACAGTGAGCAAAGGATAAATATAGGATGATTCAGTGTTGAGGGGTAACAGAAACGTGTTTTATTTTAATTTTCAGAAAGAATCGGAGACGTCTGATGTGGCATTAACAGATGTCTTCTTAAACACCACCAATCCAGATGGATATTCTTTGATCCCTGACAAAACTTCTGTGGGAGACCTTACTGAGGATCGACTGCTTTCAAGTGATACCAAACCATCAGATATGTTGGCAGATAACACCTTAGATAAAGACCAGTTTAAAGAGGAACTACCTATCTCTTCTTCAGATACGAACAAAGACACTGGAACTGTTCTACAGGTAATTAAAATTTACTACACCTTTTACATTGTTCTACTAACTATATTGCACTCCTTGTTTTAGTGCAAGTTATTACTTTCATTTCATAATTGATAATTAGTGTTAGATATGGTATGATTTCATTAATATGAAGATTATTTTACTTGAAATTCAACAGTTTCCTATATCTATCACAGTTGACCAATTATAAATTCCACTTAAAATTCTTGAAACATAAAAACATCTTGATTCACATATACACATATCTTGATTCACAATTATATTACATATAAAGATAAGCAATTTGACATAATATGAATGAAAGTAAAAATGAAAAATGTACTGCTACTGTATGTGTTTTCTTTCATTTGTTGCTATTAGTCATATCAGTTATTTTTTTTCTTCACTTTCCAGGAACAATCTGATGATGCATTAAAGGATACCACAGGTATGTAATTCACTTGCTTTAAATTTCCTAAAATAGCCTGTTTATTGTATACTTAGATTGACCTTATATCAGTTGTTTTATTGTCTCAATGAAAATAACAAAGTGCAGCTCTACTATCATTTTGCCAGTGATATACATGTTGCTCATAAAGGTTTGTATTAAGCCTTTAGCATTTAAACTAGCCATATCCAGCTGAAATATTCTACGTTTTATATTCAAATTGGCAAGATTTGGCTTTTCACACTTACTATACAATGTCATTGTATAAATAAACTAACACATCATGGAAATCTTGAAGCTACGAGATAATGCAGGATTAATTCAAAACAATGTGAATAAATAAGCATTACATTTGACTGAATAATCTGAATGCTAAAGGGCTATGTACAGTTTATATGAAGTTTTAGTTTAGAATGAGTTATATTGGTTCGATATATGGTAGTCAACTACTAATCTGGTATATGGTGTTATTTGAAGAATGTTTACTTTCTCTCTGCCATTGTCTTTAGCATTGAAAATTGGTTTGTACAGTTTAATTTTAAGAGACAATTGTAGTTTGCTGAACTGTTAGCTTACAACGAGTTTGTGGTTCATTTTGTGTTTCTGGAGCCACAAATTATTAATTTTATTGCAAAACTTAAAATGACTGTAATTAGTGTTGCATATTTGCAGTGCAGTGGTGAAGTTCCCTTAAAGATAATTAATTCTGGCTCTTGTGCTTCAATATATTTAATGTGAGTGTATGTATAGCTTTAGGTAAAAGAATGGCTACATTTTCTTTCTTTATGCTATATGATGGAGTATCACATACAAATTTTTCCGAGTCGATATTTATTTACAAATAACTGTACTTGTGTAGAATTTGTACACTGAAGGTAATAGTTAGTTGACAAATATTTCTGAATATTATCTATAAATGTAATTGGTGTTACATAGATTCAGAAATTTTGAAACTTCTCAATGTTTAGAATGTTAGTAATTTTGAATATATAGGGTTTGTTATAAGTTGTACATTAAGTTTATTATAATTATTGAGTTAAATTGTGATAATCAGTTAAATTTACTTTAAATGATACCATATAAATGGTATTATTTATATACCATATCAATGTTTGCACATAAAGTTTATAATATCATATAAATGTTTGCATACGAAGTTTAACTGCAAACATTTTTATTTTCAGAAATATGAGTTAATTACGTTACATCACAGTAACTAAGGCTCAATTCTGCCAGGAAATGTTGATGTACTTGTGCAGTGGTCTCTGCTTTGTTGTTCAGATATTTTGGTCAGATGAGACATTTCATGTGAATGGCATGATCAACTGATATGACTGTCTTTTAATGCTGCAGAGGATCCTCAGCAAATACTAACGAAAGGTGTAGCCTATCCCAGAATGTGTACTTGGGCTGCAGTCCACAGTTCCAGTATAATTGGAAGCTTCTTGTTTGACAGCAGATGCAATGCTGTAGTTTCTGTTCAGATGTCTGACAGTGGCTTATGCACTTGTGTAACAAATTGTATCAGGGATTGTGTTTATATATATATATATGAAATTTTATGCATTGTGTGTATGTGTGTGTATGCATTCATGTTTGAGAACCAAGTAAAATATGAGGGAAAAGAAAGATATTAAAGCGGCAAAATATATTACTAGGAAAATGGCACATATATTCGATTAGATTTATTAAAGAAACAGATTGTTTAGTAAAACTACCCTCATTCACAATGACGGTTTCAATGCGGCCATGGAAGCGACTGGATGCCAGAATCAGGTGGTTCTCATTAATGCTGCCTGTCACATCGGCGATGGTGGCCTTCAATGAGTCCTTGATGTTGTGGAGCTGCTGGCTGGTCTCCCTCTTGATGACATCCCAGATGTAGTAGCAGTGTTGGAGGTTCATATCAGTGGAGCTTGGATATCACATTTTGGGAAAAATCAACCAGCCACTCCTGTATTGTGAAGGCCATGTGGAAAGTAGCAGAAACATGCACGGTCTTCCCTTGGCCAACCCACTCCATTCAAGGCTTAACCACTGGGTCCATCAGCTTGATGAAGATGGTGACATAGGCTCAGAGAGCCCCTGCAAAAAGAAGCAAGGTGGAATAACATAGCTCTTGTTCACAATCCCTAAGACCATCAGAGATGATGGGAACTTGGTGTGCGTCACCATGGATTTGTCTGTAGAGGC
>NC_068997.1:46089800-46090316 GCF_001194135.2 Octopus bimaculoides | reverse complement strand
AGAAAACGAATCATTGATTCTGCATGTTGATGATACGCAGAATGATTTAGTTGCTGATATTGTGTCATCAAAGACAAATAATAAAGCAAAAACGGACAATGCATCAAAGGACAAAGTGAGTGGCAAAACTGAAGTGAAGAAAACAGATGGAAGCAAAGTTGAAGAAAGGGCTAAAGGTAAAAACGAAGGAGGGCAAACTGAGAAGAAGGCTGATGAAAAGAAAGATGATAAAGATGTAAAGTCGAAGAGGTTGGTTTTCATGTCATCTTTCCCACTGCTTTGATTCAAAGATGTCATTAGTTAAATGATCTTACTTCTTGGTAAAAGATGTTGATACCTTTGCTGAAAGTGAGGTCTACAACTGCCAAAGGGGACAGATTTTCTTGAACCTTAAGCTAACTTGTCTTCAAGCGTCCTCTTGTGGCTAATCGTGAGTTATTTTAAAACAGAATGTGTGTGTGTGTGTGTGTGCATATATCTGGTTTGAGTGTTGCGTTGAATTCCAAACTACTAACA
>NC_068997.1:46087814-46089266 GCF_001194135.2 Octopus bimaculoides | reverse complement strand
CAAGCACATTAATGTAAAGTTGTAATGTGTAGGTTTGCCAGTTTTCACTTGCATCAATGTTGAAATTATAATCCATTACAGTCCTTTAAAATTCACTGTTGATGATGATGATGATGATGATGCTATTTCTAAATGATTCTTTTATTGTTACAGTTCTTTGGTTTCTAAGCCCAAATCTCCAAAAAAAGGTAATTTTTTTTTTCTTTTGCATGTTTTCTCAAATTCTCTTTTCTTACTTTCTAAGCTTCTTGCTTTTCTTTGAATTACTTGAAATCCTGACCTTACTGGGTTGCATTTCCTCATCATCTTTTTGTTTTTTATTGATGCATTCTTATATTAATAGGAAACAACCAAACCAATCGGAATCTGTGGATCTGTGGCTTTCCTGTAAATATCTCTACTAAAGGCCTAGTCTCAATTTTAAGCAAGCATGGCAAGGTATGTTGAATGAAATGTGTTTTATGTCTTTCGATAAATGTCATTTATTAATAATCCCCCTATTTCCTTCTTGTGCTTCTTGAAGTGAGTTTTACTTAAATCTGCAGTGTCGTTCTAATAACAATTCAGAATTGATATGTTGTTAAATGAGGGTGATACTGCTGCTACAGACTATGAAGCTGAATACAGACTGAATTTTTCATGTATGAAATTTTAATTCTTTATTTTTTATTAGGTTGAGGATTGCCAAAAGGTTACAAAGTATTACAAACGTAGCGGTCGATGTCATGCTTTTGTTACTATGTCAACTGAGGCTGAAGCTTTGGAATGTATAATGAGGCTGAATAAAACTCGAGTGAATGGTATGAGATTAACAGTTGAAAGGGTGAGACATCCTCAATTCATTGTTTTGTTTATAAGCCTGTTGAATTAAGAATATGTGATCAGCTTTGTCAGTTCCTCTTCCCCTTTTAATAGATTCAGCTGTGGGCAGTGTGTCGGTAAATGATAAAAATATAGAGACAAAAGTGAAAAAAATAAATATATTTCCTTAGTGAAATAGGAATGGGTGGTGTAGAGACAGAGAGAAAGTTGTGTGTGTGCATGTGTGAATGAGACAGAATATGGAAGTGCTATTACATATATAAAATTCGTGGGCAACGCTGGAACAGTGCAAAATAAATTCAAGGCAAAATCACAAGCTTCTTAAAATTTATACACTTGTAAGATATAGTGGTTGGCGTTAGGAAGGGCATCCAGCTGTAGAAACTCTGCCAAATCAGACTGGAGCCTGGTGTTGCCATCCGGTTTCACCAGTCCTCAGTCAAATCGTCCAACCCATGCTAGCATGGAAAGCGGACGTTAAACGATGATGATGATGATGATGATGATATATATATATATATATATATATATATATATACACATACACACACACACACATGCACTTGTTCTGTAGGATCAGTTCATTTTTATGGCGGGGGGGTAAAGCATTTTATATTGTTGTTTTATTCT
>NC_068997.1:46078260-46086883 GCF_001194135.2 Octopus bimaculoides | reverse complement strand
TGATCACAAGTTATTTTAAATGAATGGGAAAAGAAGAAAGATAATCAGTATATATGAGAAGAAAATTAAAGATCAGAATATGTAAGATGAATTTAGTGATATATTTATTATTTATATTCTTTGCTCAAATTGTTTTAGCAATCTTTTGATATTTTTAGTTTTAAGATCTGATAACCCAGTTGGACCATTGTAATTTTTTAATTCTCTTTTGGGACAAAGAGAGGCTGAGCTGAGATATTTGGAGGAATTTTCCTCAATATCCTTTCAAAGCCGAAGGAAGAATTGAACTTAGCAGTGAAAGTTTAAAAAATGGTTGTCAAATAAACAGTTCCTTGATTCTTGTGATGAACTGTTCTTTGTGTTATTGTTTAGTTATCATGCTGTCCTATAATCAAAGGCTGTAACCATTCTTCTTTTCAAGGCTATCTATCGGACTATATTATCTATGTATTTTTTCTAAATGGTAGTATGTTATATAATACCTCCTCATGGTACTTATTTAAGTGTTATGTGAATGTTAAGTGAAAATTTATGTGTTTTTGTCCAGCTCACAATGACGTTAGTATTCTGATCATTTTGTCCTTCTGACACACTACACTTTTACAAGTGATAAAATGTATTTGTATTTTATCTTTATCCCTTAAATATTCTGAATCATGAAGCTATTCTCTATTCTACTTACCTTTATAGTTTCTGTGTAGATTCCTCACTGTCATTAGACATCCCTAATATTTAAGCTTCGTTTAGTGACATTTGGATGAATACGTAATTTCACCTGGACTCAAAAGAATATCTCTTGGGTATTCTTGTAGAATAACATGTGTCAGGGTACATAGAAGTTGGTGTGTGTAGGTAGGGATTTTCATTTTTTTCTGTTTGTATTCTTAATGTTATTTTTATATTCTTTCACACTTTTCAGGTTGGAGAGAATGAAACTGGAGAAAATGAAGCTAGAAAAAGAGAAATTATTAAGATCCAGAATGGAAAAAGAACTTCTTGAAATGGAAAATCGTGATGTAGAGATGCGTTATGCTGAGATGTTGCGGTGAGTGAGACAGATTATGTTGTTACTGTTGCAGAAACTGAAGGAGGAGGTCATAAGATTGAACAAAGTTAGAGAGAAGATTAGGTTTGTTAAAAGTGCATTCACATTTAACCCTTTCATTACCAACCCGGCTGAAACCGGCTCTGGCTCTGAGTACAAATGTCTTGTTTCCATAAGTTTTGAATTTAAAATCTTCCACCAAAACTTAGTCACAATTTATGTTCCTAACACTAGCTGAATGATAACTAAGTTATTTTACTAAATTCTTTGTTATATTTAAAGTAATTGAAAGAAACACAGAGCATCTCAAAATAAATACAGTAACGAAAGGGTTAAACTGTTTAAGACAGGACAGCATGATTGTGTGGGTAAGAAGTTTACTTCACGTCTACATGATATCAAATTCAGTGTCATTGTGCATCACATTGGACAGGTGTTTTCTATCATAGTCTTAGGTTGACCAATGCTTTGATTGATGGAAACTATGTTAAAAGCTGTCTGAAGGCCCATTCCTGTTTTTGGTGATAGAATTGTTTTGTTGTCTTGTTTAAGAGCACATCCGGTCCTTGGGTGACTTTAGCAGAGTACACACTTTTTTAAGCTTTCAGTCAAGTCTCAGATCTATTTTAAAACGGGGGCGCCAGTTTTCATTTATGTTTTATGTAGTGTTTTTGGTACGGAAAGACTTTCAAACTTCGTATACTTATCTATTTTGTGTTATAGAACAGAAAAATATTTTTGTATTCGAATTTATTTCATTTAAAAAATTGTCTTATTTCGATAATTTCTACTAATCACTGACGTCTATTCAGGTGAAAACAGTTAGCGCTGTAACGGTGTATATCGTATTAATCCCCTAACTCTAACCCTAACCCTAACCCTAACCTTAACTCTAGAATCCGAACTCTAAAATTGTTACACACATAGATACGCACAGCGTAATTTATTATATAAACAATATATGCGTATAAATTACGATTAAACCGGATGAAATATGTCACAGGGAATAACATTTTTATGACCGCCCAGCAGTAACTCTTATTCAGCTGAATAGACGTCAGTGATTGGTTGAAATTACAGAAATATGACAACTTTAACATGGAATAACTTGCGAATTCCTTTTTTTTGTTAAGAAGACTAAGAGTAAAAGATGTTTTATATGACACATTCTACCAGTGTCCCAAGTTTCAAAGTGTTTCGTTAGTGTTTCGTTAAGAAAATACTGGCGTCCCCGTTTTAAAATAGATCCCAAGTCTCTAATCTAAGGATAACTTTTTCCCTTCTTCCAATCAGTCTTGGAGACTCTGAAAAAACACACCTTGGGTACTGCACTTCCTTTTATAAGCCATAAAACCATTTTAAAGATTTTTTAGATCGTAATTGTGGCTTATGAGGAATTTGGAATTTTGTTACAAAAGTTGGTAATATGTCATTTTAAATGAATGGTAAAAGAAGGTAAATATTTAGTATATAAAAAAAAAATTAAAGATCAAAATATGTAAGATATATTCAAATGCAGGTGAACCATCATCCATGCAGACACATTTCTCTCCTATGACATCACCGTTCTCTCTCGCACACTGTCTTGCAATACGAAACACTTCAAATCTTTGGCCCTCATGATGCTGAACATTAGCAAAGTTTTTCTCATCTGCTTCCCCTCTGGCTAAGTAAACCTAATTTTTTATGGTATCTTTAAATTCTTTCACACTTTTCAGATTAGAGAGAATGAAACTGGAGAAAATGAAACTTGAGAAGGAGAAATTCAGGATGGAAAAAGAACTTTTGGAAATGGAAAGGCATGAAGAAGAGATGCGTTCTGCTGAGTTGTTACGGTGAGTGAGACAGATTATGTTGTTATACTATTATACTGTGAACTAAAGTCATAAATAACATCATGTAAATAATGGGTTAAGAACCCTTTTAGTTAGAAAAAGCCAAAAGGCTACCCTTGGGCAAGACCTTACATCTTCTGTAAATTTGACAGACATTCTACCATTGTCCCACAGGTACACTTTGCCTTTTTCTATCCAAAAATGTTTACAAGCAAATATTTACTTGTTATTATTTATAATATTGTGGGCTCTACTATTATTATACAATACTCTATTATTTATAATACTGTGGGCTTTATCTACTGTGGGCTGTACAGATGAGAACAAATTATTTCACATTCTCTCAACGTTTCTAAATGCTTATGACATAAATTCATTGTTTTTTTTCGTGTCTTCAACACCACTTATTTGACTGAATTATATTTTATTCCCCTTGGATAATTTCATGTTTGTTAGATTAATGATTGCAATGTAGGACTTTTCCTAATAGTGGGAACAAAGTGTAATGCTCATCCGTTGATCTCATAATGGAGGAAGCAAGACAATGAATCAGTGGTGCTAATGTACCCTCTGACTTACTTAACCAACATCATATTCAACACAACTGTAGTCTGATAATAATAATAATGGTTTCAAATTTTGCCACAAGGGCAGCTATTTTGGGGGAGGAGGATGAGATGATTACATTGAACCCAGTTTTCAACTGGTACTTATTTTTATCAACTCCAAAGGGATGATTGGCAAACTCAACCTTGGTGGAATTTGAATTCAGTATAGAGCGATGGGTAAAATACCGCTAAGCATTTCGGCCAGCATGCTAATGATTCTGCCAGCTCACCGCCTTAGTAATAATAATAATAATGATATTTATAGATGGTCTGAGGAAGCATGTATGTGGTGTAATTGCTTGATCTGCTAGCAATAACAGCCAAATCTTCACATTCCGTGACTGCAGGGAATACTTTACATCGTATGTCTGCTAGATCAGTATAAAATAATTGATGACAACTGCAAGCCTACAAAGCAATTTTATATATTAGTGTGAGATCATTTACTGTGATGGTCTTTAGCTACTTAGTAGCAAGGAATTAATCCCATTATCTGCATTGGTATGCCATCTGTATTCTTTATTTGGGGGATGTTTACTACCTTGTTTTTTGTCAAGCAGGTGTTAACTCATTGGTGGTGGTTCTGTCTAGTCTAAGTTAGCCCAGCTGGAGCAAACCTATAATCAAAGGAGTTCCAGCTATGGTCATTCTACTTTTATTTTTACTATTTTAGACCTTTGTTTTTCTTCCAGATATAATGTGGGACTACTTTATCCAAAGCATTCAACATTTTGTTTTTCTTTCAAGGTTGTTGAAGACGAGTTGAGGAAGCTTTGGGTGCTGTTTCTAGTATGTGTAATGGCTACATAGAGGCAACATTATCAAAACTGGTGTCCTGGTTGTTAACCCTTTAGTGTTCAAATTACTCTGTTAAATGTAATAATTTTTCACTCAAATTGTTTTTAGCTAATCATGCATTATCTTATAGCTTTGAGGTTTCAATGATGTGATTGTTTATTTTTAGCATGTCAATGTAGGTTAGGTGTGAGATGCTGGATCTGGCCAGTTTGAATATAAAACATAGAATATTTGAGCTGGATATGGCCAGTTTAAACACTAAAGGCTTAATTGTTAAAAGTTAAAGTTGTTTACTACCTTATCTTTTAGCTGCTAGTCATTTAGTACAGTTGCTAATTACTTGATTTTGCTGTTTTTTTGTTTAATATCAGGTTTGAAGAAATGCGATATTCTGCAAAAAGACCTCATGATCGAAGTGGTTTTCATGATAGAGAACTCTGGGATGAACATAAACAATCCAGGATGAGGACTTCTGGTGACTCGTCTAGATTTGAACTTCCATTCCAGGATGAATCACGGTAAGTTGTAAATGGAGACAATATGTTGTCATTGATTTCTTGTTACCTGACTTGTGTGTGTGTGTGTGTGTGTGTGTGTGTGTGTCTTAACTCAGTGGTCAGTAGCATGAATTTCGAGAGCAAAGTGAATAAAAATATTCTAAATACCATACAAAATCAGTTATGATTTATAGAAATTATCTTTGCTTTGAGAGAAGGTAAACAAAGACCTGCTGGTAATTGCTACTGATTCTGAATGAGAAGGAGATACAATATCAAGAATCAAGAATTCTCTGAAATTGATATACCGTTAAGGAAAAGGCAGTCTGCTTTCTTTGCAAACAAGAGGCAAGTTCAGAACATGTTTCTGCCTCAATAAGCATCATTAATGTAACAGTCATCAATATTTCCTTGCATATATATAATATATATATATAATACATCTCATTTAATCTCTCATTTCCGTTCTCAGGTATAATACAGATTATGGAAGACGAATTAAACGTTACGATAGAAGGGACAGCAGAGCTTTGGAAGGTGGAAGTCGCTATGATGACCGTAAAGAAAGAGAAATGATGAGAATGGAAATGGGTCCTTTTCACAATACACGAGTCAGAGGTGAAGGACAAATTGATAACCGTTCTCGAAATGATGAAGAATTCAATTGGTAATTTGTTTTTTTAAATCTTAATTTTTGGTTTTATCTTATGCCTTTATACAGATAATCACATTTGCTAGTATATATTATTATAAACATCATTCTTCTATACAGCTCAGTTTTGTGTATTGTGGATTAGTGTTGGCATGTTTGCCAGTCTCTGTATGGGTCAGTGTTGATGTAAGCATAAGGCTCTCAGTATATAGGTGAATGTTGATTGATTACTCAGCTTGTATTCATGGATTCATTTCCAGGATGCCCTCTGAATTAAGAAGAGATATGGGACCAAATGGAGAACTTGATAGAAGATATATTGGTTCCGACCGAGGATATGATAATGACCAACAAAACACATCAGCTAACGATAGACTGGGCAGAAATTCTTTTGGTAAGTTTCTGCTTGTTTTAATCATTTTTCTCTCCTTCTCTCTCAAATAAAGCTTCACCTCCATCCTCCACCATTTTGTAACTGTCCCTCTCTATTATCATTTTCTCATTTAAACTGGGCCCAGGTATTTTATGTTTTATATTCAACCATATCTGGCTTCTCATACCAACTCTACAATGTCATTCTCAAAATATAGAATCACTTAATCAAAATCTCAAACCTACAAGATAATGCATGATTAATTCAAAACCAGGTAAATAAAGAAACATTACTTTTGACTGAGTAATCTGAATGCTAAAGGGTTAAGCCCTATTTTTCTCCATACCTCTCTTTGCATTCATCTACATTCTCCTTGTTTATTCTGTTCTATAGTTAATTCATTGAACTTTTCATTTTTCATATTTGTGTAACTTTAAATACTATCTTTTCTGTCTTATTCCTTTTAGGTGGTGGACCAGATCAGAGATCTTGGGATTCCGGCGGTGTAGATAGGAAAATGGACAACTGGTCCCACATGCATGGAGACATTGGCAACAGTGGCATGAACCGATCCAATGGACCGTGGCTTGATAAACCCACGAACAAAACAGGACGTGATGCCACTGGAGCATTTGTTAACAGTAGTCAAAGTGGTAACAGTGGGGGGATGGGGCAGTACTTTGGACATGGCAATATGTTTGGTAACTCTCAAGTGCATAGTGGGCTCATGGTTTCACATAGGGGTGGTGGTGGTGGTATATGAAGGGACATATGCAACAGCCTAGTTTTGATGTTTATGATATTATTGGGTCTATGTAAAATCCAAATTGAGGATTGAGGTGTTAAAGTCATGTTGACGTGTTTGATTTTGGAGTGGCAGATGGAATTTCAGACAGACAATAAAACTCTGCCCTACAGCCATACATCACCCACATCTTTCATTCCAATTGCCACGTGGTGCTTGGTTCTTGGACATTCAGTCATATTTCTGTCCTACCATATTTTTACATACAGTCATGCACACACATCTATATATATATATTTATATATATAGAAGAGCAACTAATAAAGAAGTGGAAAGAGACCACATAGAAATTAATATATGGAGAAATAAATTTTATTCACTATACAACACTAACAAGGTATTCTATTTGTCATTTTTATTTATTCTGTATGTATTCCTCATGCCTGTCTTTCCTTATGTTTTTTTCTTTACCTCCTCTGGCTTTGCTCGACTTAATTTCCACAAAAAGTTCATTCATTCAAACAGATTGCTTCTGTGGTGACCTTTTTTGGAATTGCTGCAACTTTGCTCACTCGTCGCTTACCACGTCGAGGGTTCCAGTTGATCCAATCAACGGAACAGCCTGCTCGTGAAATTAACGTGCAGGTGGCTGAGCACTCCACAGACACGCGTACCCTTAACGTAGTTCTCGGGGATATTCAGCGCGACACAGTGTGACAAGGCTGACCCTTTGAATTACAGGCACAACAGAAACAACAGGAAGTAAGAGTGAGAGAAAGTTGTGGTGCAAGAGTACAGCAGAGTTCGCCACCATCCCCTGTCGGAGCCTCGTGGAGCTTTAGGTGTTTTCACTCAAGAAACACTCACAACGCTCGGTCTGGGAATCGAAACCGCGATCCTATGACCGCTAATTCGCTGCCTTAACCACTGGGCCATTGCGCCTCCACTAAGCAAGAATAAGAAGACTATTAAAAATCAGATGATCATTGCCATAGCGATACATTTAAGTTTGACACTTGTGCCATCTGGTGGCAACAACAAAAGATGTAGCTTCAACGTCACCGCGACAAAAGGGAGATAACTGTTGTATAGATAATATCAACACAGTATTGCGTCCTTAATAAGTTTTTGCTTCGACGTGAAGTCAGAAAGTCAACAGCTCTGGCTATTGACTATCGCGCATAATAATATATCGTACCCTGGCTAGTATAAATGGTGATATCTCCAGTGACAAGTTAATAGACTTAAGGTCTGTGGATCTTCGCAGTGAACTGGAGAAACGAGGTCTGGACAAGACTGGAGTAAAGGCCGTGTTGTTGGAACGTCTGGAAAAGGTAGGAGAGATCTTAATGAGCGACGGTGTTTATGTATAATATATATCTATAAAAACATAGTGTTATAATTATAAACAATGTTTGGGGTTTCTTGAACCTTCAAAACTCGTGCAAAAATGTCTAACAGATCAAAATAAACATGCGAATATTGAAAGAAAATGAAGGTTTCATTATAGTGGGGGAAAGTCATTGTAGCCATTTTAAACACAACCCGTTGTAGTGACTTGTTATTTATTTTATAAAAGCATAATTGATTATTTATTATGAAGTATGGAAATCCTTCGTCGTACATGTATTCCCTGTTTAACCAGCATCATTTCGTTATTTATGGGAATCTAATGGAATATAGTATCAGTGAATTAGTTGTAAATGGACAACGAATGACATGTATAATGGCGGAGTTTCGAAACAATCTCAACCACATAAGTTGGATTTTCTCTCTTTCCGCCGGGATTTTTGAAAATTTCTGCTGCACCACGCATTTTAGAATGATGGAAGGAAGCATGTTATAAAAATGCATAGTTTGTACTCTTCTTGTGTCTTCAGAACCATCACCATTAACAAAAAAACAATTCCCCCCCCCCCTCGTTATTATATTCCATATTATGGCATACTGACAGAAGTGAGTTTCTCCCCCCCTCCTACTTTGTTTCCTCATAAATTCAAGTGTAATGCATATTTTTCAATGAAATTTTGCTACAGATACTCATCCGATGGCAGAGATTACTATTTATTG
>NC_068997.1:46070018-46077883 GCF_001194135.2 Octopus bimaculoides | reverse complement strand
TTTTTTTTTTTTTTTTTTTTTTTTTTTTCAGTTTTTTCAGATTTTTTTTCTTTTGTGAAATACGTGAAAAAATACGGAGATTATGATACTGAAAAAAAAAAAAATTGGCGATCGCCAAAAAATTTCAATTTAAAAAAGGAAAAATTACCCCTCCCCTCGCGAATCTATTGCATATACAGGATGTTTATAAACACTTTCGGTCCTTGCGCACGCGTAGGGTTTTTGCCAACCCGCGCATTAAATATGCCGTCAAGCAGTCTCTCCAGATGCTAGAAGTAACAGCCAAGTCTCCAACAAACACTTTTTGACACACACGTACATACTTTGTAGGCATTCCTACACAAGTGTACCCCCTCGACTTTGTTTCCTGGTAACTTTCAGAAAAATGGATATTTTTTTTTATAAAACATACACATACGGGTAAATTTACCCGCTGCAGAAAAAGTGGAAATGGGTAAGGTGACGGTCCGTCATGTTTGCCGCATATGGATGGGGACAGCTGCATAAAGAAGTTCTGATCTGTGGAATGGGTAGACTCAGGAAGATGGACGAAGTGGTGAGAAAGGATCTTCAGATTTTGAGCCTTGGCTGAGAAGATGACAAGGGACTAAGACTTCTGGTAATTTGCTGTGCTTGAGAAGAGACATCAAGCTAAGTGGCCATCCATACATACAGGCATGTCCTTTATGGCCATTGCCCCCCAACTTCCCCTCACGCATACACATATGACGGTCGGCTGAAAAGTCCATAGGCTGACCAAGATACTCTCATGGTATACGACCAAGTGAGGTTTCTTTGCAACATAGTCTCCCTTGTGGTTCACACACTTCCATTGTTGTCGCAGTACTTGAATCCCATTGGTGAAGAGACTTTCATCCTGTCCCTTCAGGAAGTCATCAACAGCACATATGGCATCATCATCACTGCAATCCAAGATCCCAGATGTTTTTTTTTTCCATTTTGGGGTACAGATGATAAGTCAGATGGGACCATATCAGGAGAATAGGAAGGATGATCAACCAGTTCATGCACAGCAGCCATTGAAACCACGGATTTATGTGCTAGAGCATTGTCTTGATGAAACAAGACTCCTTTCGTCAGTTTTGCTGGACGTTTGGTCTTGATGGCTTTTCAATACTGCCTCAGCAAGTAGGCATAATACTCTCCATTGTGGACCTTTTTGAAGATATTCAATAAACACAATTGTTTTTTGCATCCCCCAAAACGGAGGTCATCACCTTCCCTGCAGATGAAATGACTTTGGCTTTATTTGGAGCAGGTGGGAATAGGTGTTTCCATTGAATGGATTGTCTCTTTGTTTCTAGCTGAAAGTGATGAAGCCAATACTCATTCTGGGTTAGGAAATGTTCAAAGAAACGAGCTAGTTCTGCTTTAATGTCAGATTTTCCTGTGATGTGATCAGCCTGGTGTGCTTTTGATCAGGTAATAGAAAATGTGGCACCCACTGAGTAGTAGAAACCACTGTCATGCCAAGTCCATCGTAGCGTTACTCAAGACACAGGAAGAAAGAGTGAGAGAAAGTTGGGGCGAAAGAGTACAACTTTTTGCCAAAGCAGCTAGAGGCAAATTTTGCCTGAGGACACAAACACATGTATTAATATTCCCCTTAAAATTCATGGATTTTACAAATCATATTTTTTGTAATATCCTATGGATTAGGAATACAAATATCATCATCATCATCATCATCGTTTAACGTCCGCTTTCCATGCTAGCATGGGTTGGATGATTTGACTGAGGACTGGTGAAACCGGATGGCAACACCAGCCTCCAATCTGATTTGGCAGAGTTTCTACAGCTGGATGCCCTTCCCAACGCCAACCACTCAGAGAGTGTAGTGGGTGCTTTTACGTGTCACCCGCACGAAGGCCAGTCAGGCGGTACTGGCAATGGCCACGCTCAAAATGGTGTATTTTATGTGCCACCCACACAAGAGCCAGTCCAGGGGCACTGGCAACGATCTCGCTCAAAAATCCTATGAAGGCCAGTCAGGCGGTACTGGCAACGGCCACGCTCAAAATGGTGTATTTTATGTGCCACCCGCACAAGAGCCAGTCCAGGGGCACTGGCACAATCTCGCTCAAAACTCTTACGAAGGCCAGTCAGGCGGTACTGGCAACGGCCACGCTCAAAATGGTGTATTTTATGTGCCACCTGCACAAGAGCCAGTCCAGGGGCACTGGCAAATATATATGTGTGTATATATATCCATCCATGCAACTATCCACCTGTCTGCTTAAGTTCTAAATATTAAAGAAAATGTTAAGATTCCATTATGTGTAGGTGTATTGTTAATTACATACCTGATGTGATATTCATTTTCATTCCTCTTAGCCACATGTTCTTGTTATTTTTCAGAACATCCAGCTGCTTTGGCAAAAATTGAGGTGAGAGTTTGTCTTTTTTGAAAATTTCTTTCTAACAGTTTTTTTTTTTTTTCCCACTTGTAATTATCTCAACTCAGTCTTGCTTAATAATTTCACTAAATTACATAAAATACCACTGAAAAATTTTGACCCATTCTCATCCCATGTTGTTTCACAACCAGTGTTAGTTTGTTTACAACCCCATAACTTTACAGTTTGGCAAATCACTCCAATACAATTAGTACAAGACTTAAAAATGTAAATACTAGGGGAAATTTGTTCAATTAAACCCATGGCTGAAATAAGTAAATATTAAAAGGCAGTTAATTGTATTAATCTGATTTGGAATAGAATTCACAGATGTTTTCTATCAGCATTTTTCTGAGAATACGTTCATTTCCTTCCTACATCAATTCCCTCTCTCTCTCACACACATCTCATTCTAATTATATACAACAAATTATATATAATTACATAACAAATTATTTAATGTGTCACTTTCTCTAGACATTTTAACAGCCATACAGAATGTCATGTGTATGTGGACTTTTTTATTTGGTTAACTTGATATTTTGACAATTTTAGGCTTTCTGTGAAGAGAAATATCTGGAAGAAAATCAATCTACTGAAGATATTATTAGTAAGTATCAGAATTATATAACTAATGATACAGATTTTGTATATGCATTTATGTGTGTTAAGACTGTGTGTGTATGTATATATTGAGTTGTCTGTGTTTCAAATTTTATTGTTGACTGATCACCTCTCTTTCTGCCTCTACTTATTGCTTTCTCTCCTTTTCTGAGCTACATCTTAAGACTGCCGTACTTCATCTTTAATACCTCCTTGTATCTGCTATCATTTACATACCATCTCATATCAGCTGTTGATGGCTTCCCCACACCTTTGTCTCCCATTCACTATAGCCATCGCTACATACTTCTGACATTCATCTCTGTAACTGTATATCCCCACTTTGTCAATCTGTTTCTCTCACTCAAGCCCCTCTCTCAATATCGTCTTATTTTCTAGTCTATCTACAGGTTTATTATACTGCTGCTTTCCACCCTTCTTGTACTGCCACTTGTCACCTCTTCCTTCTTGAGCCATTCCTTTTCTTCTGATACACATATTGACCATCAACCACACCTCCAGCATTGTTCCTTCATTACATCCACCTCACCCCCTTCTCTAACCATCTGTTATTACTCTCATTTCTCATTCTGATAAACATACCCACCCATCTGTCCTCACCTGCTGTCCATATTCTCTCCTATACTCACCTTGTTTTATCTTGAGAGTACTCTCTGACTCTTTGTCACTACCATCACTGTCTTTCCACTTACTCCCACCCACCCTTACATAATGTGGGGTAGCCATGTATTTTCTTTATAAGACACTTGTGCCTGTCTCACTATCATTCCTCTCAACACCTGGCATAACTTCCAACTCTACTACAATCCTGTTCAATGCTGGGTTCTTTTCCTTTGTCTTGCAAATTACTTGGTAACCTGCCTAGCGTTGGTGTCATGGAAAAAGCTCTGTAAAGTGGTTGGCATTTGGAAGGGTGTCCAAGATGTAGGAACCATGTCAAGGCTGACATTGTAGCTTGACACAGTTGGCTCTGTTGGATCCTGTCCAACTGTTCAACCTATGCCAACATCAGAGATGGATGTTAATTGGTGATGACACTGACGATGATTCTTGTAAGAATGTTATTGGTAACACTGGGAGATGTATCAATCATGATAATTTTAGACTGTAAATAAATTAGATATGTCGTTCTCCTTACCAAACTATTTTGTTTCTGTCTACTGAGCTGACAAGTTCCATTCCCAGTTGACAGTAATATATCTTATGGGCAAGAAGTGCATTAAAGCTCTTCCTGCCAGTGTTAATGTGATAATTGGATATAAAACAGCAACTTGTTTCATGTACTTATAACTAGTTGATATATAATACAATGTTCTTGTATTCAGGTTTGTCTCACTGAATTTTAGACTGGTCATATGCATGTAACAGCATTATGTAATGTAATGTGATTAATTCACTGTTATGTCATACACAGCTGTGTGTAACTGTTTTTGTGCCTCTGTTCAGATGTGTTTAATACAAGGGTGTGTGTAACTGAATAATGTATAATCCTGAAATTACTGATGTGGTGTTGAAATATTTTTATTTCCAGAAAACGAACATACTACAATCAACATGGATGAGGTTGGTGAATTTTATCATATTTTTGTGGATTAATTCTGTTTTGTATGTATTTTCCAATTATCACTGTTTAGCATACTATTTTTTGGGTGACGTTTGCCAGTTGTTATTTTGAAAAGAAATCCGTAACTGGTTATTTGTTATTAAAATATTCATTCATTCATACTCTAACTGTGATATGTTCAGTTGGTTTACTCTGTTGTTAGAATTTAAATGTCAATTTGATGGGGCTATCCATGAAAAAACCCATTAAACTACACAAATTTATTCTGGTTATTAATAACAATAGAATCTCATAACTGAGAAGAGCTTTACTCGTCTCACAACAATGGTCACTGTGAATCTCAAAGAAGTACTATTATTCTATAATAATACTATAAAAATCATTATAGTAAAAATGGAATACAGCAATAATTTAAGCATTCAATAAGAATAAGGTACTAATGGATATTACAGTGAGCAAAGGATAAATATAGGATGATTCAATGTTGAGGGGTAACAGAAACCTGTTTTATTTTAATTTTCAGAAAGAATCAGAGACGTCTAATGTGGCATTAACAGATGTCTTCTTAAACACCACCAATCCAGATGGGTATTCTTTGATCCCTGACAAAACTTCTGTGGGAGACCTTACAGAGGATCGACTGCTTTCGAGTGATACCAAACCATCAGATATGTTGACAGATAATACCTTTGATAAAGACCAGTTTGAAGAACTACCTATCTCTTTAGATACGGACAAAGACACTTGTACTGTTCTGCAGGTAACGAACATTTACTACAGCTATTATATTGTTCTACTAACTAAATTACACTACTTGATAATTAGTTTTGGATTTGACATTTTTAATTTAATAATATGTATGAAAATAATTTTTGGTTGGGTCTGGTGGTTACTTACATTTAACAGAGTTAACCAGTTATAAATTTCACTAACTTTTGAAACAGAAAGCCATTTGAGATCTAAATATCTTCATACATTTACACAATTCCATCAAATATAAAGATAAGCAATGGAATACGACTGTATGTATCTTGTTTCATCATTTGTTACTGTTTAGTCATGTCAGGTGTTTTCTTTGCTTTTTTAGGAAGGACCTGATGAAACAATAATGGATACCACAGGTATGTCATTCATATGCATTAAATTTCCTAAATATTATCATGTTGTATACTTTGGTTGACCTTATTCAAACTGTTGAGCCATTCTCCACTTTTCAGTGAAAGTAACACAACACCACTAAATACATTCATACAAACTGATTTTTGCCAATAATATATATAGAGATCATATAAACTTCTAGTTTAGAATTAACTATATTGGTTCAATATATGATAGTCAACTACTACCATAAAAACCCATGTAAATTGCGCATTTGTGATTTTCAGGATAAAATCTGTTAAAAAAAGCTTCTACTTACGTAAAATTTGCACCCAAAAGTTTTCAGAATTGCCAATATAGCGAGGGGAAAAAGGTTTTCAAGTTAGTTGTATTTAGCATAATTTCACTTAGTTATGATTAGATTTTATTAAATTTTCATCAAATAAAAATAATTTCTGTTTAATAGGTATCACATTGAAAGCTATTGAATTACAAATTATTTGTGTTGTTTATAATAAACTTTATTTTGCATTTCTTGCCCACAAGAGATTATGTCCGATCTTTAGCATACTGCTGTAGGTCTTCTCAAATGACAATCACAAGAAAAGTTGTTGATAAGAATTACCGACAATAACAAAGCTGATAAATATGCAAAGGTGTTGCAAATTAAGTTTAATTACCAATAAACATCTACTTGGATGACACTTTGTTCAACCAACAGAGGAAGGTAACCGATCGAACTGATTATGTAAACAGAATTCTTTTCCACCTATTCTTGTCGGAACCTTTGATACGGAGTATAGAAATTTTAATCTCTTTCACACTTACAAAATGTCAAGCAAACTTAAAACTTTCTCATTACCGTTATTGTCAGTATGGGCAGAACTTACCATTTACTGCAAAGGAGAAATTAAATGTGTTGAATATCCATTTGAACGTGGCAATAGAGCCAATGTTCAAAATTGGTGTAAACAGTATGACAAACTTAAAACTGCTGAGTAATAAACAGACAAAAATAAAAACATCAAGATTATCCATATCATTATATATGTCAATGGTGCTTCCTTGCGATAGGTAGAAACTCCAAGCAATGTAAAATATGGCCTGGACTGTGTTTACCCAGCATGAACATCAGACTTCAAAAAGTAGTCAACCATTTGATGGTTTTAGTAAATTTATACAGAAAAAGTAAGCATTATACTGTCCAGCATAACTAAAAGTCAATTTCATATTTAAACTGTAATTTTTTGTAAAACCTTTATTGACATTAAATGAGTCAACTTCCGGTGTGAATGTTTACATTTTGTACGTCTTTTTGCAACAAAGACACGGTTATATGTTTTGTACAGGTATATATGTGCGGTGTGTATGTCTACACCTACATATATATATGTATGTATGTGTGTATATAGATATAGATATATATGTATGTATGTACATGTGATATGTTTATACATTTTATCTTTTGTACATATGTGTGTTTTAAAACTTTACTGTGGTTTAGTCAGAGGAGGCTGCACCAATGGCATTTGTAAGACATTATAGGCTGGTAGAGGTAAAAGGAGATAGAAACTATGAATCCAGAGTTGCTGCTAACTCCTACTTGATCCCTTAATTCACGCAGTTGGAATTGGTTGTGTGTGTGGTTGCTTGAAACAGGATGTCCTCCTCAGGCTGGATTTCGCTGGATGACCATTCCCTCTGTACCTCTTAACAAACTATAACACTATGCAATGGATGCTGCAATCCGAAGCAGCGCAACAGGATATTGCGTTGTACAGAAATCTTGTTTTCAATGATTTCAATAATTATATATACTGGCTATGCCAGGTGTTAGTGAACACAAATTTAGCAGAGCATAAATGGAAAACAACCTAACAGTTTTACAAGGCATTATACCAAATTTTAACTTTCTCATTTCTCTTTCAGACAAATCAACAAGTCAGATTCCTATGCTGTGCTTGTTTCCCTAGCCACCAACCCCAGTGACTTGGAGACTGACAGCTTTTTAAATTTGGCTAACCCCTTCATGTTTAAGATCAGGAAAGAGCTAGAGACCACTGGCAAAGATGTATGAGATGTTTTCAGTAGCCTGGCCTCATCAGGATGGCTCTGTTCATCCAGCAAGTCCAGGACATGAACACCAGTGATTCCTAGTCAGT
>NC_068997.1:46063232-46067320 GCF_001194135.2 Octopus bimaculoides | reverse complement strand
AGACTCAGTTGAAAAATATAATTACACATGCTCAAAGTCAGATGTTAAATGATTACCAAATTACTGACGCATTCTCCACAGGAACAGATTAACCAATATCAAGAAGCCAAGTTATCTGTTTTGTTGAAGATGGCAACTACAATTGAAGCGGAGGAGGAGAAGGAGGAGGGATCCCGAAGTTCCCAAGAATAAAATGACAGGACTTAGTCGATGTTAGATAATAAATGATTTTGACAAGATACAAATTGGAAGATGTTTGGAAAGCATGAAGACTGAGTTTAAGATTCCTGTATTCCAGCCATGTTCCTGCTAAATTAGCAGTTAATGTTTAGGGAGTTCCACATTTCTTGCTGACCCCTTTTTAGCTGCATGAAGACTATAGTTCCTGTATTTTTGTACATTTTTCGTCATAAGCGTTAGTCACTTGATGTGTAGTGTCAGTTGTTAGCTAGTTTAGGTAATCCATTTATTGTCTTAACCAATATCTTCATTTGAAGTTAGTGTCTTTTGTATTCATTTATTCCTGAAAGGGATAATAAATGTCTATTACAAAAACACATCTTTGTAGCAGGTAAGCTTCTTCCATCATTATGCTTTCCCCTATATGCAATATGATGTTAATATAAATATTTATATTACTACATAGTGTGTGGAACATCTATGCTTTGCTAAATATTAGTTATTTCATTACATCATTCTTTCTCTCTTACATAATAAGAATTTCTTTTAGAAGTGTGCATGTATGTGTCTATATGCACACATAGCCCTTATTTGTTTTCTTAAATATGTATCTCTACAAATCTATTTAGAGTTAGGGTTCTAGAATGGAGCGATATTGTTTGACTTTGCTAATTATGTTTAATTCATATGAATGATGAAAAATTGTTCCAATACACTTCTATGACATTCATTAGTGTTAATCCTCATACTGATGTTTCTCAATGATTGTTTTATTGTTGTAGTTCTTCAGCTTCTAAACCCAAAGTTATCAAGAATATCAGAAGTAAGTTTGTTTGTTTTTTTTTTCTACATTTTCTGAATCTTATTATTCACTAAGCTTATGTTTTCAATGTGAGGTATTTGAAATTTTAATCTTACAGGGTCTGGTTTCCTGGTAATCTTTTCATATTAGTTTATTTCTGTGCTTAATAGGCAATGACCAAAGCAATCGGAATCTGTGGATCAGTGGTCTTGCCACAAGTACCCGTGCTACAGACCTTAAAGTGCTTTTTACCAAATATGGCAAGGTATGTTGAATAAAATCTGTTTCTTTCCTTTCATGTGATTTGTTACTAATCATATTTATTACTAATTAGTACTTATGTTCACACTATTTATACTAGTCTAGTGTGTGTTTACACTCTAAACATGCACACTGACTAAACTAATTTTTAAAAATCCTTCATGTAAAGAGTTTTACTTAAACTATTTAAAATATTTACTACTTTTAATCTACAATATCATTCTAAAAATTATTTCAGAAATAATCTAGTATTGGTAATATTGATGAGTATTGGGCTGAATAATTACCCAAGTAAATTATTGTGTATAAAATTTAATTTAGTTTTTGTTTTTGTTTACATCAGGTTGTTGGTGCCAAAGTAGTAACAAATGCACGAAGCCCTGGTGCTCGATGTTATGGTTTTGTAACTATGTCTTCTTCACATGAAGCTTCTAAATGTATTCAACATTTGAATCAGACCGAACTGCATGGCCAGATGATATCAGTTGAAAGGGTGAGTTATCCTAAGTTCGTTATTTTGTTTACAGACCCATTTATCAACTACTGAATTAATTGTTATCAGCATTTTATTGTCAACTGTTAGACACAGATGTTCAGCATTCGAAATAGATATCGGTCATCTTTAGAGTAAGGTTGAGATCATCAATTATGGTCAGTTATTGAGAAATGTATATGTTGTTCAACTCTTGAAGATGAAAACCCCGGTCATTAGTTCATCAAAGCCCTTCATGATTCTCCTGGTACTTCACAACAAATTTTGTTTCATAGTCAGTATGTCCTTAATGGGAACCTGTTAGACACCAGTGTTGGTGAGCAGTCCTCTACACTATACATCAACCAGCTTATCAGCATGTTCATAGCATGTATGTTAAGGATCACTGAAATGGTATTTTTAGTTACAGTACACTTCTTGATTTGTGCCACTCTGATATTGTAAAGCTGACAGAGACTCTCAGACTGAAGCTGTTGTGGCAGTAATCCAGAATGATGTCTTTTAATTTGTGAAGAACATGGTGCCTGTTTAAAGCCTCTTCAATCAGCTTATAGAGTAAAAAACCCATAGACATTTGTAAGGTCCAGCCACAATAGTACTAGGTCTCTTGTTGTTGAAGATTTCTCTGATCAACTGATTAACCATACTGGAGTACTCCAGACACCCTGATGTCCTTTAAGAACTGAAGTATCAACATAGAAGTTCCATTGGAGGTAATTTGTCAGGTGGCTAGCAACAGTGCAGAGGAATAACTTCCTTTCAACACCACTTCTTCACACTACCACTGATGAGGTACCCCAATCTTCTTCCATATTACCTTCAGGGCTTTACTGAATTCTCTGTAAGGTATTGATCATCATCTGGGGCTTAACCTGCCCTTTACCTTCTTAACCATTTCCAAGACCTCTTTCTAACTTGATCCTTTGTTGTCAAATTCCAGAGCTGGTGAAGATGGATTGCTCAAGGGCTTTAAGTGGCTTATGTCGTGGTCCCTGAACTCACTTTTTAAAGTAACTCTCATATGAATCGATCATGCTTCTGGAGTAAGTGAGTTGACCCTTGCCCCAACAAATATTTTGTAAACCCACATGTGTTTGCTTGAAAAGTAGCTTGCTTCCTAGTCTATTGTCTCCTTTGCTATTCAGCTCTAAGGGCCATGAACTTTTATTGGGAGGTCTCCTTGCCTTTTTGAGCTAACATCTCAAGCTCTTGAATTCCCATTTAAGCTTGTGGATTGTATTAGCCCTGGATTGTATGATGCAGAGAAGTTTTACTGCTTTCTTCTCCAACATGAATATCTCAACTGCTAGACTGATGATGGTCATGGTTGTGATTTGTGTGTGTGTGTGTGTGTAAGTATAACATATAATGATATTAGTAATAATGTGTTGTTAGAAAGATGTGTGATGGTAAATGTATGTATGTGTTTGAAGGCAGTACAACTACATCGTTAATAAGGGTTTAGAGATGAGATGTCATAAATAATATTTCCTGTTTTTTTTTTAGGCTAGAAAAGAACCTAACACTAACGCACCAGTATCAAAACCAGGAGAAAAGAAAGTAGAAAAGGCTGAAGTAAAGAAAGATGGTATGACTTCTTCCAGTGTTTCATATTTGTACTCTAAACAGAATTTGGCTCTAGAATTCCAATGTAGAGACTTTACAAGTCATTTGCATTGAAGTTAGCTGAACTTAGTGTTTCATGTTACTAACCAAGTAATTAGTTTAATAAAACCATTGGCATTTCACAATTATTTAACCACAATAGTGGTATTCAAAGAATTATAAATAGCAGGTGTGACTGTGTGGTAAGAAGTTTGCTTCCCAACCACATGGCTTTAGCTTCAGTCCCACTGTGTGGTACCTTAGGCAAGTGTTTCCTACTATAGCTCCAGGCTGACCTAAGCCCCATAAATGGACTTGGTAGATGGAAACTGAAAGAAGTCCGTTGTACATATATTACACATATAAACATATCCGTGTGTTTGGGTGTGCATGTGTGTATGTTGCTGTCTCCTTGCCTTGACTTTTTGTGATAGCTGTAAAGAAATGTTGCTATGATGGAAACAGTTTGCTGTGTTTCCAATCTTCCATGAAAACATGCCTGGTCATTAGAGTGTATTACTGTACTTGGAACCAGATGAGGGTTCATGGCAGGAAGTGCATCTGTCCATAGCAAAATCCGCCTCAACTAATTTCCTGTGCTCCATGCAAGCATTGGAAAAAGTGGACATTAAAAACTGTGAGGATAATGATGATGAGGATTAGTCAACACTATAGGCAACTCTATATTGCCATGAAGTCTCCAGATTGTGATAGTGTTTGTGCTGTTTGCAGAAAAGAAAGATGGTG
>NC_068997.1:46052017-46062171 GCF_001194135.2 Octopus bimaculoides | reverse complement strand
TCATCCCTGATGTCTTCTTGAAATCATGAGATACAGCTCCTCTGCCTTAAAACTGATCATAACTGGGATGTTAAATTTGAAGTGCATTGTTGGTCCAATGAAGGTCTTAGTGTTTAGCATGGCTGAGATGTAACCTAAAGAAATTGTTTAAATTAGGCTGATTGATTCAGATGTGACTCTGCAATAGTCACAATAGTTGTGGTAGTAACTGTTGTGGCTGTTGCAGTATAGAACATGTAATGAAGTTTCAAACCAGATTAGGTGGAAGTAGGTCAACTATTTCATTTGAATAGAGGCACTGTGACTGTGGGTGTAAAACACTGGACTATTGGCAACAAGAGTAGAAGTTCAAATCTTTGTACATCTGTAATATTGTGTCCTATTTCCTGTAATAAATTATATAATTGTACTTACTCAAGTTTGCTCAACTGATAAAATTTATTCCACATTTACTTCAAGGTTGAATAGTTAGCTAGAAGAGGGAAATGTAGCTCCTAGTCTAGTGTGGAAAAATTATGTAAAACAAAGAGATTTTCCTATTTGTATCAGGATATAAGGGTATTACGATATCAGGGTAGCAGCTTTTAGTGCTATACAGAACTGCTAAAATCTATCTGAGATGTTTGTATTAAATTATTGTGGTATTTAGATTTGCCATATTTTATGTCACTGGCTCTTTGTATCATATCAAGTCTTATTTTGTATGGTTATTTACTTTTAAGATGTTTTCTTTGTTGATTTTATTCTTTGCTATTTAATAATTATTCTCTTTCCATATTCCATTCTTGAAAATAAAAACAAAACCCCACCAAATTTCTTGACAAAGGAAAGAGAAAGACAGCGTTCACGTCAGAGACAAAAAAATCGTCGGGTACAGGAGAGGCGTTGGTTGAAAGATCATATGTGTCCGCAGGATGTCTTACGGAAACAGAAGGAGGAGGCGAAAATATTGGGCAAAGTTAGAGAGAACATAAGGTTTGTTAAAAGTGCATTCACACTGTTTAAGGTAGAACAGCATGATTTTGTGAGAAAAAAGTTTACTTCACACCTCCATGATACCAAATTCAGGGTCATTCTGCATCATATTGGACAGGTATTTCCTATCATAATCTTAGGTTGGCCAATGCTTTCATAGATGGAAACTATGTTAAAAGCTGTCTGTAGGCAGAATTATTTTGTTGTCTTGTTTAAAACTACATCTGATCCTTGGGTGCCTTTAACAGAGTACACGCTTTTCCAAACTTTTAGGCCTGGTCTCTAATCTAAGGATAACTTCTTCCCTTCTGTCTTGGAGACACTGAGAAAGCACTTTAAATACTGCTATGTCTTAAAAACTTAAGTACTGTTATGTTTTGAATAGTTTTTTTACATAGTAATTGTAGCTTAGGTGGAATTTGGAAATTTTAGCAAAAGGAGAGCAAAGTCATTAAATTATCCGTTTAAATTCTTAATGTTATCCTTATATTCTTTCACACTTTTCAGGTTAGAGAAAATGAAATTGGAAAAAATGAAACTGGAAAAAGAGAAACTATTAAGATACAGAATGGAAAAAGAACTTCTTGAAATAGAACGGTGTGATGTAGAGATGCATTCAGCTGAGATGTTGCGGTGAGTGAGACAGATTATGTTGTTACTGTTATGGAAACTGAAGAAGGAAGGAGGCCATAAGATTGGACAGTGTTAGAAAGAAGATAAGGTTTGTTAAAAGTGCATTCATGTTTAAACTGCTTAAGACAGAACTGCATGATTTGGCGGGTAACAAGTTTACTTCACACCTCCGTAATATCAAATTCAGTGTCATTGTGCATCATTTTGGACGGGTGGTCTCTGTCATAGTCTTGGGTTGACCAATGCTTTCATAAATGGAAACTAGGCGATCTTTCGATATGAGAACTGTGTTTATAGCTTCTTAAAGCATGTGTATTTGTTTATGTTTCTGAAGAAGATCATCGCTTTCTGTAAAAATTTTTAAAAATTTTTATATATGTGGGGTGAGGGAAAAGGGGATCTTTTGAAGTCGGCGTGAAAGCGAAAGAGACTGAGACAGTGTGATTAGATCAGGGAAGTTCTTTTGAAGTTGGCGTGCCATGTGTGTGTGTTTGATGGGGTGTGAGAGACAGAAAGTGTGGTGTGTATGTGAAGTTCTTTCATTAGTGTGTATGAAGAGACACAGAGAGTAATGTTGCTGGTGTGTGTATATGTGAGAGAGAGAGAGGTTGTGTATGTATCTATGACTGGCTTCAGTGACACACACACGCATGCATACACAAAACATATGTACGTACACCTATTGCATACATGTTCACATACATTGTACGCATACATGTTCAAAACCTAAGGAAGAATTGAACAGAGAAAGTTAAAGAGATGATTATTAGACAGTTTCTCTGTTCTTGTAGTAAAGTTTTCTTTGTATTGTTTAGTTATCATTCAGGCCTATGATCAAAGACCTTATAATTTTAACTGTTCCCCACCTTTTTTTTGTTGGGAGGGTATCTGTAGTACTATATTATTTATGTATTTTGTGTTTGAAAATGACAGCTCCACATGGTACTCATTAAGTGTTGGGTGAATGTTTATTTAAGACTCCAGTCTCTTTGTCCATCTCACAGTGATGATGATTTGTGATTTAGCAGACTGATACTCTATCTGTTATTTTATCTTCTTGACTCACTTCCCTTTTCCAAGGGGTGAAATGTGTTTTTGAAGGTGACAAATACTTAATTTCCTCTAGTTTCAAAAGAACGTTTCTTGGATATTCTGGCAGAGTAACATGTCAGGGTACATACAAGTTGGTGAGGCAAGGATTGTCAGTTTTTTTTTTTATTTTGATGTTTAAATTCTTAATGTTATCTTTATATTCTTTCACACTTTTCAGGTTGGAGAGAATGAAACTGGAGAAAATGAAGCTGGAGAAAGAGAAACTATTAAGATACAGGATGGAAAAAGAACTTCTTGAAATGGAAAGGCGTGACGTAGAGATGCGGTAAGTGAGATAAGTTGCGTTGTTACTCTTATGCTGTCAATTTAATGATTAATTTTTATCTGTAGAATTTAAAGTAGATAAAACCATAAATAACATCATGTAAATATTGGGTCTAGGAACCCCTTTTGGACTGAAAACGCCAAAAGGCTACCCTTGAGCATGAACCTACATCTTCTGTAAATTTGACAGACATTCTACCATTGTCCCACAGGCAGCCTTTGACTTTTTCTATATGTAAACATTATTAAGCCAATATGTACATGTTATTATTTGTAGCTTCATCTTCTTCGAGCTCTGCAGATGAGAATGAATTATTTCACATTCTCTCAAAGTTTCTAAATATTTATGACAAACTTATTGGGTTTTTTTTGGGATGGGAGGTCTTTGATACAACTTACTTGATTGAATTATATTTTATTCCCCTTGGATAATTTCATGTTTGTTTTGTTTGTTGGATTGGTGATTAGGATGTAGGACTTTTCCTAATTGTGGAAAGTAATTTCAAATGGGATTCTTGTGTATGTAAAGATATTGTAATACTGATCTGTTGATCTCATGATAGAGGATGCAAGACAATGAACCAGTGGTGTTCACATCACATCTGACTTAACTTATCCAACAGCCTAAACGCAACCATTCATCATCATCATCATCACATAATGTCCGTTTTCCATTCTGGCATGGGTTGGACGGTTTGACAGGAACTGGCCCATCAGAGAGCTGCACCAGTGTCCATTTGTCTGTTTCGGCATAGTATCTATGACTGGATGCCTTTCCTAATGCAACCACTTTACAGAATGTACTGGGTGCTTTTTACAGGGCAACAACGTGGATGCTTCACATGTGGTTCTAGCACAGGTGCTTTTTAGGTGGCAGTCATGTTAATAAAAAAAAAAATGGCAACAAAACCACTTTGTGGAAGCATGTATGTGATGTAGCAGCTTGATCTGCTAGCAATAGCAGCCAAATCTCTATATTCCACTGCTCGTGACTGAAACGAGTACTTTATGTTGTAGATCAGTATTGACACAATGAATGACAACAGCAGGTCTACAAAGCAATTTTATATATTGACATGAAATTATCTTTAGCTAATTAGTAGCAAGAAATTAAGTCCATTATCTGTTTTGGTATGTCATTACATAATTTTGATTTGGGGGCTTTTTATTGCCATATTTTTGTTATGTGGATATCAGCTCATTGGTGGTGGGTTTGTTTAAACCTAAGTCAGCTCAGATGGAGCAGACCTAAAGGTGTTCCAGCTTTGTTTTTTGTTTTTCTTCTCTCAGACATAATGTTGGACTACATTATCCAGTGCATCCAACATTTTGTTTTTCTCTCAAGACAGTTGGGGGATAATTTGAGGACATTTTGCATGCTGGTTCTGGTACATTCGAGGACTGCACAGAGGCAACATTGTTAGTGCAACCGGTGTCCTGGTGGTTGATTGTTGAAAGTTAATGTTGTTTACTATGTTATCTTATCCTTTAGCTGCTTGTCATTCAATACAGCTGTTCTTTACTTGATTTTGCTGTTTTTTTGTTTCATATCAGGTTAAATGAAATGAGACATCCTGCAAAAAAACCTCATGATCGGAACCGTCTTCGTGATGAACTCTGGGATGAACCTAAACGATCCAGGATGATCAGTTCTGGCCACCCCTCTAGATTTGAACTTCCATTCCAGAATGAATCACGGTAAGTTGTGAGTGGTGAAGATGATATGTTGTCATCGAATCCTTATTACCTGGCTAGTGTTCTAAATTAAAGTTTCTTTTGCGTTTCTCAATCTTTGGCCTGTTTTATATGTGTGTGCTTAGAGAGTGTTGAGGCGAAATTTGACAGTTTGTACAAAAAGGAAAGGAAACACTGTCCCATCGAAAAATAAATGTATTTTTTTAAAAATCAAAAAATACCAACTAGATTATATCTGCAAGATAACTCTTCAGTTAGAGTGGCTGCTCTCATCCTCCACCACAGCCCTGAAACCTGGCTCTGGTATTCCTCACTGACACCGATGGTTTGACAGGACCTAATCGAATGAAGGACTGCATCATGCTCCAGTATCTGTTTTAGCATGGTTTCTTTGAACTAAGTGCTTTTTTTTTTTTCATTCAACTGAGCGGGACCACAGTAAAGAAGGAGGCAACTGTATGCGAAGTGACGAGAGATTAAATTATATTCGAGGTATATAATCCAGTTTGTAAATGTGAGGTGTGTGTATAAACTCGGTGGTCAATAGCTTCAATTTTGACAACAAAGTGAACAAAGGTATTCTAAATACTATACAAAATCAATTCTGATTTATAGAAATTGTTGTTGCTTTGAGAGAAGGTAAACAAAGACCTGCTGGTAATTGCTACTGATTCTGAATGAGGAAGAGATACAATCTAAAGAACCAAGAGTTCTCTGAAATTGTTATACGATTAAGGAAAAGGCAGTCTGCTTTCTCTGCAAGCAAGAGGACAGATTTAGATATTTGTTTCTGCCTCAGTAAGCATCAACATAATAGTTGTCATATCTTATTGTATATTGGATACTTATCTAATTTCATCTTCCTTTTTCTCTTTCAGCTATAATGAATATGAGAATACTGATTATGGTAGAAGGGACAGTAGATCTTTCGAAGGTGGAAGTCGCTATGATGAACGTAAAGAAAGAGAAATGATGAGAAGGGAAATGGGTCCTTTCCGAGATATTCGAGTCAGAGATGAAAGACGAGCTGAAGATCGTTCTCGAACAGATGAAAAACTCAACAGGTAATTTGTGTTTTTTTAAATCTGACTTTTTTGTTTTGATTTTGTATCTTTCTACTGGTCACTATTATTCTACACACTAGCTGGTATCTGGCTTTTGTTACAAACCTTATCCTTCAAATCAGTCAAAGTTTATGCACACATTAGCCTCTATGCAGGTTAGTTTTGGTGTATACACCAATCTCTGTTAGAGGTTAATGTTGGCATGTATGCCAGTCTCCATATGGGTCAGTGTTGATGTAAACAAGGTTCTATATAGGTGAATGTTGATCAGTTGCTCAGGTTGTATATATTGTCCTTTGTACAGTATGTTGCTAAACATTTATAAAGTAATTTGTTTAATTTTGTATCTGGTTTACCTCAACATACAGGATGCCCTTTGAATTAAGAAGAGATATGGGACCAAGTGGAGAGCCTGATAAAAGATATGTTGGTTCTGATCGAGGACGTGATAATGACCGACGAAATATGTCATCTCACGATAGATTGGGCAGGGTGAGAAATTCTGTTGGTAAGCTTCCACTCACTTCTTTCAATCATTTCTCTCTCTCAAGTAAAATTTCACCCACTTCTTAAAGCATTTTGTAGCTATCCTTCTCTATTTCTTTCTTTTAACTCTGTAGCACTTAAACCACTGATGTTGGGCCCAGATATTTTACTTGTTTTATGTTCAACTAGATCTGGCTTCTCACACCTCCCCTACAGTGTCATTCTCAAAATAAACAATCACTTCATCAAAATCTTGAAGCTACAAGATAATGCATGACTAATTCAAAACAATGTGAATGAAAAAACATTACTTTCAACAGAGTAATCTGAATGCTAAAGGATTAAGCCCTGTTCTTCTCCATATCTCTTTTGTCTTTTCTTTTCATCAATATTCTCTTCATTTTATTTTGACATCAATTCCTTTCACGCTTTATTTTTCATATTCGTGTATTCATTAATACATTTTCTGTTTTCTTCTTTCCAGGTGGTGGACCTGACCAGAGATCTCCTTGGGATTCTGGCAGTGTTGATAGGAAAGTGGACAACTGGTCCCACATGCATGGAGACATGGACCAATCCAATGAACCGTGGCTTAGTAACCCCATGCACAAAACGGGGCGTGATGCCAGTGGGGCATTTGTTGACAATAACAGACCCGGTAACAGTGGGGGGATGGGGCAGAACTTGGGACCTGGTAACACGTTTGGCAACTCTCAGTCACATAGTGGGATCATGATGGTTACACGTGGTGGTGGTGGTAGTGGTAGTAATACGAGTGGACGTATGCAAGAACCTCGTTTTGATGCTTACAGTATTATGGGATCTATGTGAAATCCAAACTGAGGACTGAAGTGTGAGAGTCATGGTGAGGTGTTTGATTTTGGAGGTGCAGAAAGTCTCTGAGACAGATAACAAAACCCTGCCCTCCAGCCAATATATCAGCCACATCCTGCATTCCATTTGTCACGTAGTGCTTGGTTCTTGGACATCCAATCATATTTTTGTCCTTCCATATTTTAACACACACACACACACACACACGTTGCCTTCTCCCTAACTCCACTCTACTCTTTCTTACATTACTGTCTTAATATATTTATTTCCTTCATATTTGTTGCTATATTTTATACTGTTATTCCTGACACACACATTTCCTACAGTTGTTATACATTAATGAAAGAGGAGGGGTAGGAGCCCAGATACATTGTATTTACGAAAGTGGAGGAGAGGGGAAGAAGATCAACCACAGAATGTAATAAAGAAGTGAAAAGAGACCACATAGAATGTAATATATGGAGAAATAAATTTTATTCACTATAAAACAATTGCAAAGTATTCTATTTATTCTGTATATATTCATGTCTTTGTGGAGGCGCAATGGCCCAGTGGTTAGGGCAGCGGACTCGCGGTCGTAGGATCGTGGTTTCGATTCCCAGACTGGGCGTTGTGAGTGTTTATTGAGCGAAAACACCTAAAGCTCCACGAGGCTCCGGCAGGGGATGGTGGCGAACCTTGCTGTACCCTTTCACCACAACTTTCTCTCACTCTTACTTCTTGTTTCTGTTGTGCCTGTATTTCAAAGGGCCAGCCTTGTCATACTCTGTGTCACGCTGAATATCCTCGAGAATTAAGGGTACACGTGTCTGTGGAGTGCTCAGCCATTTGCACATTAATTTCACGAGCAGGCTGGTTCGTTGATCGGATCAACTGGAACCCTCGACGTAAGCGACAGAGTGCCAACAACAACTCATTCATGTCTGTATTTCTTTCTATATTTTTTCTTTACCCCCTCTGCTTTTGCTCTATCATCTTTTTCATCTTTCCTCTTTCTCTATTTCAACATGTCACTGTTTGTTTTCCTTGAAGCTTCTAGTGGAAGTCAAAATGTTCGTTTTTGTTATCAACTTAACTTTTCACAAAAAGTTTATTCACTCAGATTCCTCCTGTGGTGGCCTCCTGCAGAATTGCCACATCTTTGCCCACAGGTTGCAAGACCTATCTTTTTTAGCTATGAACTGCCACCCATCCCTGCACACACTGACAGTCCTGTATGCAATATTGGCAGAGGATTTGGACAAGCAGGCCTAGCTGAAAGTATGAGTGCATAATGTCGCACAGACTTGCGTTCGAAGCTTTCAATCATACAGAAGCTCTCAGAGGTAACACTCACATCATAGGTAAAGTTCTGTAGTCATTTCAAACAAACTCTGACAATCATCTCAAATAGAACACCTACAGTGGCTTTCTGAATGTGCCATCCTAACTCTCAAAAATCACGTGCAGGATATTAATGCTACCATCATTCAACAGATGCAGTCCAGTCCAGAGGGTACAAGTCAGTTCACACTGTCATTGTTATTATCATTCAATGTCTGTTTTCAGTACTGGCATGGGTTGGACGGTTTGAAAGGGTCAGAATGCCCTGGGTGCTTTTCTTGTGACGCTGGCACTAGAGACGTCACCAACTTGCAAAGTGAAATAAAGAAAGGAAAAATCCCCCTCGACTGAGTAGGAGTGTTTGAGAGAAGGGGAGGTGGCTTTATGCCAGATGTTGAAGGCTTAAAGTATGATAGAGGGACAGGCGTCTTGCTGTTGAGGAGATAAATGGCTATGTCACATTACACTGGGCAAAAATAAACAAAACAAAAAAAAACTGTCCAGTGCCTGGAATATTTCAACAAATTTTTAAGTGAATTTACCTGCTAAATTCAAAAATAACTTCAGTTTTTCTCTATCAGGTCTAGTTTTCTGACTAGACCTGATAGAGTAAGTATTTTAGTCATACAAAAGGCATATAATATGAATCAGTAAAGAGAGCGTAACACAACAAAACAAAGTACAAATAAAAATTCAAGATTGAAAATGCACATTGGCAAATATTTTTGGTAGAAAATTCAAAGAATAAATTTGTGCACCGTCTTAGTTATAAGCATAGAAACCAGTTTCCTGTTACGAAACCCCACCTTACGACAAGATTTTCAGGAACGCGGTGTTCCGTAAGGTAGGTATTGCCTGCAGTACAAGTAGGAATGAAGAGAAGACTGTTAGGAATGTGATGGTCGTTGCCATAGCAATGCTTTTTCAGCTTGACACTTGTGCCACCTGGTGGCAACAACAACAAACGAAGCAGCTTTAACGTCACCACGCATAAAAGGGAGGTAACTCTTGTAAAGATAAATAAAACTTCAATTGCGTCCTTAAGTTTTTGCTTCGACGGGAAATCAGTGGATAACGACTCTCGATATTTGCTCACACCATAATACATCATACCATGGCGAGTGCAAGTGGTGAGATCTCTAGTGGCAAACTAACGGATCTCAGGGTTGTGGATCTTCGCAGTGAACTGGAGAAACGAGGTCTGGACAAGACTGGAGTAAAGGCCGTGTTGTTGGAACGTTTAGAAAAGGTAGGAGAAATCTTAATGAGCGACGGTGTTTATATGTAATATATATATATAATAACATAGTGTTATAATTATAACAATGTTGGGGGTTTCCTGAACCTTCAAAACTCGTACAAAAACGCCTAACAGATCAAAATATTATACGTATATTGAAAGAAAATTAAGGTTTCATTGTGGCGAAAGTCATTTGTAGCCATTTTAAACCCAAACGGTTTATAAATGACTTTTGTTTATATTTTATAAAAGCATGATTAATTATTTGTTACTAAGTAATCCTTCGTTATATATCTACCCCCTGGTCTCCAACATTATTCCACTGTTTACGGGAATCTAATGGAATATAGTATCAGGGACTCAGTTGTAAACGGAAGGCGAAGGACTGATTCGTAATGGCGGAGTTTCGAAACAAGCTCACCCACATGAGTTTGATTTTCTCTGTTTTGGTCGGGATTTACGGATTTTTTTTTACTCCACGCATTTCAAAATGATGGGGGGGGGGAAGCGTTTTATAAAAAGAAAAT